>NC_133328.1:332106038-332261038 GCF_042186555.1 Aquarana catesbeiana | reverse complement strand
TTTGGAAAGTAGACACCCCAAGCTATTTGCTGAGAGGCATGTTGAGTCCATGGAATATTTTATATTTTGACACAAGTTGCGGGAAAGTGACAATTTATTTATTTATTTTTTTTTTTTTTGCACAAAGTTGTCACTAAATGATATATTGCTCACACAGGTCATGGGCATATGTGGAATTGCACCCCAAAATACATTCTGCTGCTTCTCTTGAGTACGGGGATACCACATGTGTGGGACTTTTTAGGAGCCTAGCCGCGTACGGGACCCCGAAAACCAATCACCGCCTTCAGGATTTCTAAGGGTGTACATTTTTGATTTCACTCTTCACTGCCTATCACAGTTTCGGAGGCCATGGAATGCCCAGGTGGCACAAACCCCCCCCAAATGACCCCATTTTGGAAAGTAGACACCCCAAGCTATTTGCTGAGAGGCATGGTGAGTATTTTGCAGCTCTCATTTGTTTTTGAAAATGAAGAAAGACAAAAAAAAAAATTTTTTTTTTCTTTTTTTAATTTTCAAAACTTTGTGACAAAAAGTGAGGTCTGCAAAATACTCACTATACCTCTCAGCAAATAGCTTGGGGTGTCTACTTTCCAAAATGGGGTCATTTGGGGGGGGTTTGTGCCACCTGGGCATTCCATGGCCTCCGAGACTGTGATAGGCAGTGAAGAGTGAAATCAAAAATTTACGCCCTTAGAAAGCCTGAAGGCGGTGCTTGGTTTTCGGGGTCCCATACGTGGCTAGGCTCCCAAAAAGTCTCACACATGTGGTATCCCTGTACTCAGGAGAAGCAACAGAATGTATTTTGGGGTGTAATTTCACATATTCCCATTGCATGTTTGAGCAATATATCATTTAGTGACAACTTTGTGCAAAAAAAAAAAAAAAAAAAAATAATAATTTGTCTCTTTCCCGCAACTTGTGTCACAATATAAAATATTCCATGGACTCGACATGCCTCTCAGCAAATAGCTTGGGGTGTCTACTTTCCAAAATGGGGTCATTTGGGGGGGTTTGAACTGTCCTGGCATTTTATGCACAACATTTAGAAGCTTATGTCACACATCATCCACTCTAACCACTTGAAGACAAAGCCCTTTCTGACACTTTTTGATTACATGAAAAAATTATTTTTTTTTGCAAGAAAATTACTTTGAACCCCCACACATTATATATTTTTTTAAAGCAAATGCCCTACAGATTAAAATGGTGGGTGTTTAATTTTTTTTTTTCACACAGTATTTGCGCAGCGATTTTTCAAACGCATTTTTTGGGGAAAAAACACACTTTTTTACATTTTAATGCACTAAAACACACTATATTGCCCAAATGTTTGATGAAATAAAAAAGATGATCTTAGGCCGAGTACATGGATACCAAACATGACATGCTTTACAATTGCGCACAAACGTGCAGTGACAACAAAATAAATACATTTTTAAAAGCCTTTAAAAGCCTTTACAGGTTACCACTTTAGATTTACAGAGGAGGTCTACTGCTAAAATTACTGCCCTTGATCTGACCGTCGCGGTGATACCTCACATGCATGGTGCAATTGCTGTTTACATTTGATGCCAGACCGACGCTTGCGTTCGCCTTAGCGCGAGAGCAGGGGGGACAGGGGTGCTTTTTTTTTTTTTTTTTTTTTTTTCTTTATTATTTTTTTGCTTTTTTATCTTATTTTAAAACTGTTCCTTTCATTTTTTTTTTTTTTTAATCATTTTTATTGTTATCTCAGGGAATGTAAATATCCCCTATGATAGCAATAGGTAGTGACAGGTACTCTTTTTTGAAAAAATTGGGGTCTATTAGACCCTAGATTTCTCCTCTGCCCTCAAAGCATCTGACCACACCAAGATAGGTATGATAAAATGCTTTCCCAATTTCCCAATGGCGCTATTTACATCCGGCGAAATCTAAGTCATAAAATGCTCGTAGCTTCCGGTTTCTTAGGCCATAGAGATGTTTGGAGCCACTCTGGTCTCTGATCAGCTCTATGGTCAGCTGGCTGAATCACCGGCTGCATTCTCAGGTTCCCTGTTGAGACAGGAGAGCCAGAGAAAAACACGGAAGACGGTGGGGGGGGGGCATTCTCTCCCACTGCTTGTAAAAGCAGTCTAGAGGCTAATTAGCCGCTAGGATTGCTTCTACATGAAAGCCGACTGGCTGAAAAGAATGATACCAAGATGATACCTAAACCTGCAAGCATCATTCTGGTATAACCACTCAAAGTCGTGAATGCTGTACCTGAAGACAAAAAAATGGTTAACAATAAAGCACAGTAAACGGTAAAGTATAAATAATTACATACCTGAAAAACAAACATGATAAAACATAATAACAATAAAACATTGCAGAATAGAATACAGTAAAAAAGAGCAGAACAATAGAGAGAGAATAAAGAGAGAGAGAACAATAAAACGACAACTATTATTTTTTATTTTATATTTTTGTTTGTGTTTTTTTTTTTTTTTTTACACTTTTTTTGTAACTGTAACTTTTATAACTGTAACCGGTTCCAGGTTCGGGTCTCTCAAAATGCGATGGCATCTTGGGAGACCCTGTGAAAGTGTGCCTAGTCTGTGGAATGCTGTACCCTACGCTAATACTCAGCTAGTGAATGGAAGCGTTCAAAACATTCACCAATGCAAAGACCAGGATTGTCAGGACAGGAGGGACAATAATAGTGGGTGTCACGCCTATATCCGCGCTTGCTGCAGACACAACATCTTTTTTGGGGGGGTTCGTTGGGTAGGGGTACTCGGGAGGACATAAAAATGCCTCTCATGCAGCCGACTGCATTTGGTTGGGGATGTGAATGGGGGGAAGTACGGGCGCTGCAGAAGTGGTGGGTTCCCAATTAGGATTGGCGAATGCACCAGGAAGGGCACTATGGGCATGACGGGCCTGTGTTTGTCTTCTTGGTGGCAGCGGGACACTATTTGTGCTTGCCACCTCACCAGCTTGAACTGCACTTATGGGACTCGCCACGTCACCAAGTGTTACTGCAGTGCTGGTTTGACTACGACCGGGGTGTACTAGGCCGCTGGCGCTTGCCAGTTCACCAAAACGCTACCAAAAAAACTGTTAATGATCGCAGGGATCAGGCCTGACTCTGCGAACGCTGCAGTTATGCATTTAGTGTTTTGTAAGTGACAGTGATCGATCGATACTGCACTTGGGTGGGCTGGGCTGAGCCGGGCGGAGGGGCAAAACGCAGGTGCTAGCAGGTATCTGGGCTGATCCCGCTAACACTGCGTTTTTGGGAACCCTAAACTGCTGGGGACGCCAGTATAGATCTGATCGGATCAGATATTGATCAGTTCAGATACTATACCACTAAGGGAGGTGTACAGTGCGTGCGTGGGTGTTATCGCTACTGGCACTAACCTGACGCTGCCTGGGGCTGGTGCTTGCCAGTTCACCAAAACGCTACAAAAAAAACTGTTAGCGATCGCAGGGATCAGGCCTGACTCTGCGAACGCTGCAGTTATGCGTTTAGTGTTTTGTAAGTGACAGTGATCGATCGATACTGCACTTGGGTGGGCTGGGCTGGGCCGGGCGGAGGGGTAAAACGCAGTTGCTAGCAGGTATCTGGGTTGATCCCGCTAACACTGCGTTTTTGGGAACCCTAAACTGCTGGGGACGCTAGTATAGATCTGATCGGATCAGATATTGATGCGTTCAGATACTATACCACTAAGGGAGGTGTACGGTGCGTGCGTGGGTGTTAGCGGTACTGGCACTAACCTGACGCTGCCTGGGGCTGGTGCTTGCCATTTCACCAAAATGCTACCAAAAAAACTGTTAGCGATCGCAGGGATCAGGCCTGACTCTGCGAACGCTGCAGTTATGCGTTTAGTGTTTTGTAAGTGACAGTGATCGATCGATACTGCACTTGGGTGGGCTGGGCCGAGCTGGGCGGAGGGGCAAAACGCAGGTGCTAGCAGGTATCTGGGCTGATCCCGCTAACACTGTGTTTTTGGGAACCCTAAACTGCTGGGGACGCTAGTATAGATCTGATCGGATCAGATATTGATCTGTACAGATACTATACCACTAAGGGAGGCGCTTGCTGCGTGCGTGGGTGTTAGCGGTACTGGCGCTTATCTGACGCTGCCTGGGGCGACGCATATCACCGCCGGGCGATCAGGGGGCTAAATCTTTATTCGGTAATAAACGGCGGGTGCCCTGACATTATAAAAAATAAACAAACTAACCAGCGTCACCCGTAACGGTTATACAGTGATCAGTGGTGAAAGGGTTAACTAGGGGGCAATCAAGGGGTTAAAACATTTATTAGATAGTATATGGGGGTCCCTGTCGCTATAAAACTCTGACGGCGAACCTAAATATTTACGTCCCTAACTAGCATCACCAGCGACACTAATACAGCGATCAGAAAAATGATCGCTTAGCGACACTGGTGACAGGGGGTGATCAAGGGGTTAAAACTTTATTAGGGGGGGTTAGGGGGGTACCCTAGACCTACAGGGGGCCTAACACTCACTGCCCTGACACTGTAACTGTCACAAACTGACACCAATACAGTAATCAGAAAAAAAAAAAAAAAAACCTGCTTGGTGTCAGTTTGTGACAGGGGGGGGGGGTGATTGGGGGGGGATCGGGGGGCGATCGGGGGGGGGATCGGGGTGTTTAGTGTGCCCGGCATGTTCTACTGTGTGTAGTGTGTTGGTGCACTTACATTGCAGTCTTCTCTCCTCGGCCCGGAACGGAAAATACCGAGCCGAGGAGAGATGACATCATTTCCTCTGCCTCTGTGTACAATACAGAGGCAGGGAAATGATCCCATTGGCTGAGAGCGATCGCGAGGGGGGGGCCACGAATGGATGGCCTCCCCCTCACCTCCGATCGCCGGTGGAGATTTGCCGACCGCCGCAGGCACCGGGGGGGGTCCGATCGGACCCCCCACCCGCGGGCAGGCAAGGACGTACATACACGTCCTTTTGCCTGCCCGTGCCGCTCTGTCGACGTATATAGTCGTGCGGCGGTCGGCAAGTGGTTAGGCTACAAGTTAGGATGTTAATATTAGGGGAATTATGCTTGGTGTATGGGCTTGGGCTATGTTAAGATTAACTAATATGTTTAGTGTTGCAGTTCAGGTTAAGAGTTAATTGCAAATTTTTAATTGGGTTACAGCTATGGGGTACTAGTTAGGATTGAATGTTAAGGGTTACTACTTGTGGATTTAAAATTAAAGTGGAAGAAAAGGCTAGCTCTAACTATTCTTAAAAATGTTTCCTCCCCCTTCCTACTACCTATCCTGCATACCCTGGGAGCTAGAGCTGCTGAATCGTGTGGCCATACCATCCTACTGTACAAAAAGGTAAGTACACAGATCTTTTTATATCAGCTATGCAGGATAGGTAAGAGGAGGATGGAATGAATACTTTTTTTCACCTAGTCTTAAAAATATTAGCCTTTACTATCACTTAAAGGACTTGTTTCAGAGTTATGGATGCATTAAATGTTTGTGTTAGAATTCCCTGTTAGTGATGGTGATAAGTTGTAGTTCAGAAACTTTTTCCATATTCTTTCATTTTAACTTACGTTTGGTACTGATAGCTTCACCCACTATGTCTAAAAACACAAAGGTAACCAACCCACTTGCTGTTAAATTTGGCTCCCAGTGTATAACATTATTTGCATGTTACATATTAAAAGTGGAACTGCAACACAAAATAAAAAAAAAAACATTATTTACTGCTCATTTAAACACATAAACATACTAACAGCAAAAATTGGTGAGCAACATCTTCACAATAAATTGCTGACTTACTTAGTTTTTTTCTGTAAAAATAACAAACATATTATACTGACCTGCTCTGTGCAGTGGTTTTGCACATAGCAGCCCAGATCCTCCTCTTCTCAGGTCACTCTTTTTGGCTCTCCTGGCCCCTCCCTCCTGTGGTGTGCCCCCACAGCAAACAGCTTGCTATGAGGGCACCCGAGATGAGTCACAGATCCCTGTGTCCATTCAAACACGGAGCCCCAGCTCGGCCATGCCCCCTCTCTCTCCTGATTGGCTAACTGGCTTTGATTGACAGCAGCGGGAGCCAATGGCACTGCTGCTATGTCTCAGCCACAGGAGGACAGCCGCAGAACCTGTGGACATCACTTGAGTGAGATGGGGCTCAGGTAATATTAGGGGGTGCTGGGGCGACTGCTGCACACAAAAGGTTTTTTTTTTTTTATCTTAATGCATAGAATGCATTAAGAAATTGTTTGTTTCTTTCTATACACCATTCCTAAAGGGGGATACACCATTATCCCAATTATCCATTTTTGAATCAATCTGTACAAAAGATCCATTTGCTAAAGGTACAATTTCATCACTTTATAATCAATTATATGGAGTAGCAAATCTTAATAGACCCTCTTACATTCAGAGGTGGGAGGAGGACCTGGGACGAACTTTAGAAGACACGGACTGGTCTAACATATGGCTCACATCTAAGTCATCTTCACCCAACATCTTAGCACTAGAGACAAATTATAAAGTCCTAACTCGCTGGTACCTTGTACCCGCTAGAGTGACAAAATATTCACCTAATACCTCAGCTCTTTGTTTTCGAGGATGCCCAGAAATAGGCACATATTTACACATATGGTGGACGTGCCCAGTAATCCAAACCTTCTGGAAGGAAGTCTTCGTGATTGCATCTAAAATATTTAAAAAAATAATACAACCAGATCCATATTTAACTTTACTTAATCTAAAACCGGAATGGTTAACACTCTCTCAATTCAAACTTATGATCCAACTAATAACGGCTGCAAAACAAACAGTGGCCAAGGCATGGAAATCTCCTACATTGGTACTAGCAGAAACAATTCACAGAATGAATAATACAATGTCCCATGCTAAGATGGTAGCCATCGATCAAAATCAAATTCCAAAATTTGAAAAACGTTGGCATCCTTGGATAAAACAACAGTTCCTGTCCAACTTCAATGACTCTGTCCTGTTGACATGGTAACAGATTAAATGACTTACAGAGACACCCATTCTAAGGCTTCAAAGAGAACTAAAAAGAATAATAAACTGACGAGCGGGACAACCTTGTGGACCATACCTCTACCTTTCAACCCTTTTTCTTCTTTCTCTTTCCTTTTCTCCACCTTACAATTAAAGCTCATTATCAGAATTTATTTGACCTATATACACTCTACTTGAAAACAATATGTATAGTAGGTATAAATCATTTAAATACCTACAAAAGTAACTAAGGAAATGATATATATCTTTAATTTAGGTTTACGTGAACCCAATGTTTAATATTTGAAATTTCATGATATTTACCTATATAAACCCTACTGTAAAACAATGAGCTTACTTTATAGATCCTTGTAAACTTACTTTATGTATCTTTATAACATTGTATACTCAATAAACTTCTTTTGACAAGGAAATTGTTTGGAATTGTAATAAAAAAAATGCATTAAGATAAAAAAAACCTTCTGACTTTACAACCACTTTAGACTATTATAAGAGGAAATTCAGATAACCAATTTAGCCCATGCAGTGAGTTAGGCAGGCCATACACGCAGTGCCGGGACAAGGTCATTCGGTACCCAGGGCGATGATGGCAAACTGCGCCCCCCCGGGATGTAAAGAAAGAATCAGTGTCAGTGGGAATCAACTATGTTTCCTGTGTGTGCTGCTTTTTATTGCAGATCAATTTGATCCTTTTTCTTTGCAGGGAAAAGAAAAAAAAATCATTCCCTCTGTAAATAGCCCTGTATTGATTATCAGCACAGGGCTCGGGACAACATGTCACTTACCACCGTCACCTGCTGCCAGATGCCATGTGTCATTCGCCACTGTCACCTGCTGCCAGATGCCACAAGTCACTTACCACCGTCACCTGCTGCTAGATGCCACATATCACTTACGTACCACCGTCACCTCCTGCCAGATGCAACATGTCACTTACCACCGTCACCTGCTGCCAGATGCAAAATGTCACGTACCACTGTCACCTGCTGCCAGATGCAACATGTCACCTGCTGCCAGATGCCACATGTCACGTACCACCGCCAACTGCTGCCAGATGCCACATGTCACATACCACCGCCAACTGCTGCCAGATGCCACATACCACCGTCACCTGCTGCCAGATGCAACATGTCACTTACCACCATCACCTGCTGCTAGATGCCACATGCCACTTACTACCGTCACCTGCTGCTAGATGCAACATGTCACGTATCACCATCACCTCCTGCCAGATGCAACCTGTCACTTACCACCGTCACCTGCTGCTAAATGCCACATGTCACATACTACCATCACCTGCTGCTAGATGCAACATGTCACAAACCACCATCACCTCCTGCCAGGTGCAACATGTCACTTACCACCGTCACCTCCTGCCAGATGCAACATATCACTTACCACCGTCACCTGCTGCTAGATGCCACATGTCACTTACTACCATCACCTGCTGCTAGATGCATCATGTCACATACCACCATCACCTCCTGCCAGATGCAACATGTCACCACCGTCACCTGCTGAGAGATGCCACATGTCACTTACCACCATCAACTGCTGCCAGATGCAACGTGTCACGTACCACCGAACCTCCTGCCAGGTGCAACATGTCACTTACCACCGTCACCTGCTGCTAGATGCCACATGTCACTTACGTACCACCGTCACCTCCTGCCAGATGCAACATGTCACTTACCACCGTCACCTCCTGTGAGATGCAACATGTCACTTACCACCATCACCTGCTACCAGATGCAACATGTCACGTACCACTGTCATCTGCTGCCAGATGCAACATGTCATGTACCACCATCACCTGCTGCCAGATGCCACGTGTCACTTGCCACAGTCACCGCCTGCCAGATGCAAAATGTCATATACTACTGTCACCTGCTGCCAGATTCAACATGTCACGTACCACCGTCACCTCCTGTCAGATGTAACATGTCACTTACCACCATCACCTGCTGCCAGATGCAACATGTCACGTACCACCGTCACTTGCTGCCAGATGCCACGTGTCACTTGCCACAGTCACCTCCTGCCAGATGCAACATGTTACTTACCACGTCACCTCCTGCCAGATGCCAAGTGTCACTTACCAGCGTCACCTGCTGCCAGATGCCACTTGCCACTGTCACCTGCTGCCAGATGCCATGTGTCACTTGCCACCCATAGCCTGGCTCTCTCCCTCGCCTTCAGTTTGGCATACTGGGGGCTGCAGTTTCCCTCTTAGAATTGCAGTGGGCCAGTCCTCGGGACTACATGTCCCATGATCCTCATTTGTGCTCCTTGTTGCACACCTAGGATGATGGATTGGTCCTGATTAACTATTATGGGTGCCGGTGGCTAGTGTGTACAGTCACACAGACACAGTTGTGAAACACACTGCTGTTCTTCACCTGCGCCCCCCTCCCTCCAGCAAATTGATCCACCCACTCCTTCCCTGCCTTGTACCGGCCCTGCAAAGACAGTTTGAATCTCAGCTGGTTCAGCATGAACCGGCCGAGATTCAAAGTGTGTATGGGCAGGCTGAATGTACCAATCAATCAACTTGGTTATAACCAGCATGCCGGGTTTTACCTGCAATTATCACTAGTGACTTCTATAGCCCCTAGCAATAATCACTGTATTCTCTTGGTGGGGATAGCTTCCCCTGCCCTACCCTGCCCCCCCGCCAGGAGAAAGCAATGGCCCAGCAGGAGGGAATTTCACATCGCAACTATCTGTGCTGATGGGGAATCAAGCAAAATCTGTGGTTGCAGGAAAGAAATTTGCTCCGTGTATGGCCGGCCTAACAATTAATAGAATGTATACACTATAAAGGACATAAAAGACAGATAATAGACAATAATACTGAAAATCAGCAACTATAAGGCATTATAAATCATCAGATATCAGTTGAGTCATAATATGCTTGAAAGAGGTATGCCAACAAATGCCTAAAATAGGTCATTATAAATCATAATTGGTCACAGAGCATTTCTACCAATGCCAGTCTTATCATATTTGGAATATTTACTGTAAGAGAAAAAATATTGACCTAAGTACGGAGTGTAAACAAAGGGTATGGTATGGTATTGGGGTTATAGAGCATAAAATCTGTACCTGAACTATTTATAGTAGGAATAGATATCACTGCCTAGAGGTTCTTTGTTGTTTTTATGCCTGTAGAGTTCCCACTGTGAAAAAAAAGGCACTTTTTTCCTGGTAGACAAGAATTCAATAATGCCATATAACTCTTGCAGTGCAGATGAGCCAATGGAAGGGTATTTTTTCACTGAGATTTTTACATAGCTTAAAGTGGTTGTAAACCCAAATCCCCAAAACACCCTTTTAGTGCCCAAGCTGGGGGGGGGGGGGGAGAGATGCATCGTCACACTATCCCCTGTCCAGCTTTACACAGTCTCTGTATCCCTTTCTCTCTGTGGCTCTCTCTGTTTCTTTCTGTCTCTCTCTGTCTCTCTTTCTCTCCTCTCTCTATTTCTGTCTTTTTTTCTGTTTGTGTCTCCGTCTCTGTCTATTTCTCTCTCCCTCTCTGTCACTCTCTTTCCATCTCTCTGTCTTTCTCACTCTATTTCTGTCTATCTCTTTCTTATTCTCTCCCTGTCTCTTTCTGTCTTCCTTTTTATCCTTGTCTTTTTCTGTTTCTCAAGTGTTGAACAGTGAATTTTGGTGACTCTTGTTCCTGGGAAGAGCTGTTTAGTGTTAAGGTATTTCCCATTTGAGTCTTTTATTAAAACAATTTCAGGAGTTTGTTGCCTGTTCTTGTGGTTTGATGGCTGTCTGTTTGTGATTTCTGGAGTATTAGCATTGTCTTGGCTATTTCTGGTATTTGTAATGTTCATTTTTGAGAGTTGATTGGTCTCACTAGTCTATTGTTTGTTGATGGGCACTTTGTCTGTACAAATCAACCCCTTTGTTTCTCTTTCTTGATATTTGGGCTTCATTTGTGATTTTTGTGTAATTATCTCTTCCCTCAGTTGAGTGTTTTCTTGTTCACAAAACACAGCGCCTCTAAGTGCATTATTAAGGACTATTTAATGATGGTAAGAAAGAGAAAAAAAACCCTAGGGGTGGGACTTTAAAGGCTCTACCACATAAGCAATGAAAAATAGAAAAATATTGGATATTTATATGATAAAATATGATATGGATATTGGATATGATAAAACATATATAGAATATTGCACATAACCGTGGATACAGTGTATACAAAAATGCAAAGAAAAGATATAGCTTCCTGAATCTGACGCATTTCAGAGATGAATGCTGTCTCCTTCATCAGAGTTTTTCACAGAAAATATAATATCTATAAAATTGAAAATGCAGAATGATCAGCAATGATTAAACCCTTGCAAATATTACTGGATTATCATACACAAAGTACTGAGGGTATTCAAAAAACTTACATCATAATCATTTTGCATGTACTTATGAGTATCCACATTGATTAAAAAAGGAATGACACCGTCACATGGAGACCCTGCGCATCCCGTCCACATAGTTGTTGCTTCAATTTAAAATTAATATGGATGGGGGAAATAGCCAAGTGTTATGTGGGGATAAAATCCCCAATCACACCAAAAAAAAGTGGAAAAATGGAAACCCAGATACAACAAAAACATTATGTGTACTGAGGCCCGGCAAGCGCAGAATCTGGAAGAAAGGAAAAGTGTAATGAAGTAAAATGTATATGTTTAAAAAAGGAAGAGATATTAAGACTGCAGCCATCATTAATAAAACCCAGTAGGGTGTTTGAACAGGCCTATGCGGAGCAGTGACATCAGTTACAGGCAGACATGTTGGTGGGGACATGGAGAGCACAGAAAGCTGTAGACCGGTTCAGTGAGAAAATGACTGTTGAAATCAACGTTGCCAAATGATGAGGCACCAAAAAAGAGAAATGAACAACAAAATGTATGTTAGAAGAGTGTATATGAGCTCAGACATGCATATTGCTTGTAAGTCAAAAGCCAAGATGCATTGAATCATAAGGTTACCCCAGATAGCTCACGCTCAATGAATATGGTCCAACATCAGCCTCTCCAGGAACACCCCATGTTTGCCTGATGCACATCAGCTGTGTGTGGCCCGCCTTCTCTCAGGTTTCCAGAGAGGGCCTCCTGAGCAGCAGACACACCATGCCTCTACGCAGCACAGGTGCAAACAAGGTAGGAGATTCATCTCAGAAATGCATCGGATTCAGGAAGCTATATCTTTTCTTCGCATTTTTGTATACACTATATCCACGGTTATGTGCAATATTCTATATATGTTTTGTAATAAATATCCAATATTTTTCTACTACTTTTCATTGCTTATGTGGTAGTGCCTGTAAAGTCCCACTCCTATTTTTTTTTTTTCTCTTTCTTGGTACATTTGGGATGTGGCACACCTTCCATAGTTATCTTTATCAGAAATCCTTTTCATTTAATGATGGTAAGGATAAAAATGGGCTACTCACAAAAGGAATAAGGGTAAACGCATTGTGATCAAGGTAATCCTGTAATGTCATCTGGGGGGGGGGGGGAGTCTCTCTGTGTTCGTGTCCCTGGGATCCAGCTGGTAAGTTTGGGTGCCTCTTTTGTGACTCGTGGGTCTGGGTGTTCACTTCACCTTCCCAGTACACATAAGCCATAACAAAGACGGCACCTAGTATAGCTTGAGGAAGGAGCACGCATTCTCCAAATGTAAAGCCGTCTCCCTTGCTTGGTATCCAGAAGTGACGTCACTCCTGAGTCTTCAGCATCCTCTATCTCCCAGATCAGGCTGTGAGTACCAGAAACCACCTGTGCAAGTCACCAGCTGGACCCCAGGGACACAGACACAGAGAGACATTCCCCGGATTACATTGCAGGATTACCTTGATCACAATGTGCTTACCCTTACTCCTTTTGTGAGTAGCCCATTTTTATCTGTACCATCATTAAATAAATGCTTAATACTATACTTAGAGGCACTGTGTTTTCTTTCCCTTGTGTGCATTACAGAGACTGCTTCTAGCTCCTATACACTGGCTGCCTATAATGCTGGGTCATGGACCTCTCTGCCTTTTAGGACTTTCAGGACTGTGATATCTATGGACATTGTCCCCTGCTCGGGAGAGATACTATTGGTTTTACCTCATATTGGAGACAGTAATTCTCCTTGTTTTGATTTTATTTTTAACCCTTTTTTAACTCACAGTGCCCTTTATATTCAGTTGGGTCTAGCACACTATACATCTCCAGGGTTTCTTCCTCAATCCTTTTCCCTGTTTGAGTGTTCTCTTGTTGTAGCTGTTGCATTGCAGATTTCATTTTTTTTAGGATAGATCTGTGTTCAGATTTGGAGTGTGTTTAACTCTTCTCTCAGCTGGTCATTTATATTTTTGTCTCCTAACTGCCTTTGAAGCTGTTTTTTTCTCTATAGTTGAGATAAGCAGTCACTGATGAATCTCTGAGGGGAAATTAGGCATCTCTCTGGACAATATTTCTGTTGGTATCTGTTCCTTATAATTTTTAACTGGAGTTTTTCGATCCTTATAGATATTGGCTTGATCTTTAATTTGGGGGAAGACCCACTTAAAGTCCTCTAACTTTTTCTCAGCACCTTGTGCCATGATAGTGCGACTGTGATATATGTTCAGGGTGAGTACTGCACAATTATCTTCCTCATCCCTGACCTTGATCTGCTGGCCCATGCAGATACCTCCCTTTGTAATATTCTTGTAGTATTTACAGAAAGCTGTATGCCAAGCCTCAGTATTCACAGTATGTAATAGCAAACCGTTTTCTTTCTGTCATGCTCAGTAGTGGAAAAATCAGCAAACAGTCTTTGGTCTTTGTTTAAGTTATACTTTTCTCCCCCCTTGAACAAACAATCTCCTATACATCAGACCCTCTGCTGGGGTTGACTTGTGTAATGGAGTCTGTGTTTGGGGTATTTGCTTTTTTCTGTTCCATTTTTAAGTACAGAAATTTGCTTAAAAAATATTTTTTATATATTTCTGTGTTTGCTGTTTGTGTTTCAACAGGATAGTCCTACCTTTTGTTGCCATTTGCTTGAATCCTTCAACCTTTGATGCTCTCTAACGCTTGATACTTGTCCACTAGATAGTCTTGTTGTTTTTGCACTTTTTATCTTTATTCTCCTGTTTTTCATTGGCATTAATTCTTCTTCATCTCTGTCTTGCATGTAGTCTTAGTTTTCTTGGTTTTGTCTTTCAGTTTTGCTCATTACAAGGTATAAAATAATGAAGTTTCAGGAGCTTATGCTTAGTGCTGCTGGTCCTCTCAGTGCAGGAAAATTTGTTCACTCTGTCTCTTTCTGCCTCTCCCTCTCTCTGTGTGTCTCTTTTGTTTTTTTTTCTCAGTCTCTTCCTGTCTCTCTCTCTTTTTGTGTTTCCCTTTTTGTCTATCTCTGTCTCTTCCTGTCTCTTTCTCTCTGTGTCTCTATCTGTCTCTCGCTACCTGCTTCTCTCTGTTTTTTTTCTGTCTCTCTGTCTTTCTCTGTCTTTTTGTGTGTCTCTCTCTCTCCTTTTGTCTCTCTCTCTTTCAGTCTCTCTCTCTCTTTCAGTCTCTCTCTCTCTCTCTCTGTCTCATTTTCTCTCTCTCGTTCTGTCTCTGTTTTTTTGTCTGTCTATTTCTCTCTCTGTCTCTCTCTGTCTCTCTCTGTCTCTCTCTGTTTCTCCCTGTCTCTCCCTGTCTCTCTTTCTGTCTCCCTTTTTGTCTTTCTCTGTCTTTCCCTGTCTCTCTCTTTCTGTCTCACCCTCTCTCTCTCTCTCTCCATAAGGACTCAGAAAATCACAAAGCAGAAGTCAGATCAAATCCATTAACCTTAAACACATTCTTGCTCTCCAGGTCTTAATACACATACACACAGATCAGCAGATACACACACCCTTTTTACACAGCTGAATGAGAAGGCTTGAGCAGATCTCCTCTTTGCCCAGCTTGTCAATCAACATAAAAGGGGAGGGCCATCCCCCATTTTTTTCCTGGTGTCAGCTTTACTCTGCTCAGAATACCAGGGAAGGTTGCTACTGCCAGGGAGTGTGGACAGATGTCAAACTAAGTTCAAATGCTTTCTACTGCTGATCTTTATTCAACTTACCAATCACATTGTTTTTTCATTGTTCAGGTTTACAACCACTTTAAAGCCTCTTACACAAAAAATGTCTTGTTTTTTACTGATTTGAAATTAGATGCATTGTTGCCTATGAAACCATGTGCTGAGTAAAGATCAGTAAAACAGCGTTGCATACAGAGCAGTAAAACAAAAATAGAAAAATTTTCATTTGAGTGCAGTCATTTATAAGCATACGTGTGTTTACTCATTTATAAGCATGTTTACATAAGTATAAATGGGTATATTACAGCACTGGCAATGAAGAAAAATTTTACTCATCCACATGCTAATGCACCTTTACCTGCCTATATTCAACATTACTCAGGTCTTTACACACAGTTTTTTTTTCATGTCCTTTCTGTTGTAAATTATTATGCCCATGTACAACTGACTTAAATCTAAACTCCAGGAAAAAATACCCTTGCAGTGGCATCTGCACTGCAAGAGTTACATTTTCTTATACAGGATATTTTTTGAGTAATGAATTTTTATTGAAAAGTATGAAACAATTTACAATGCAATAAAGGTACATTTCCCCAGTTGGCAAATTCAATAAACACAGAGATCTACCTGGAATAGGGATAAATCATGAGAGCAGTATGCGTATACATGGAGCCAATGTGAATTAAGGGCTGATCATTAAGCATAGATCAGCAAAACTCATTGGTTCAGTAGAGAACAAAAAGCAAAAAAAAGAAGCCATATAAGGAATAACATACCTTACAAGGAAGGGGATAGTGAGAAAGAGAAAAGAGAAAATTAGGTACAGGTGAGAGGGAGTAGGTTATCCTGCCTCAGTACGACACCAACTAATACATTAAGTAACTAGTCATCTGCTTACGCAGTTTGAGATGTAATTTCTGCATATGTGGAAGAAAATTTGAAGGCAAACCAGCAGGACCATATCTTCTTGGATAATTTGGATTTATTTCTAAGGGAGTACGTAATATCTTCTATATGGTATATATGGTCTACCTCCATTAGCCATTGCCGTAATGTAGGAATGGTCTGTGGTTTCCAAAGTCTGGGTATAAGCGCTTTGGCCACTTTTAAGTGGTGAGGGCTTATGGATTTTTATATGGTCCTATTGATTTGCCTGTACAATTAAACAGTACTGCCCATGGATCATTGGGGACTTCAGAGCCCTGAATCTCATTGATCCAATACAGTGTAGTAGACCAATATGGGTGAATGAGTGGGCAGAACCACCAGATGTGAGCATGGGTTGCGTGCTCTCCACATCGTCACCAGCATAGTGCTGATATGGATGGAAAAACTTTGTGAAGTACCAATGGGGTATAGTGCCATCTTGTCAACATTTTGTAGTTAACCTCTGCAGTTTTGGAGGATATTGAAGAAATGTGGGTTAATTGAAGGATCGATGAACATTGCGTTTCTGAGAGAGGACTTTGTAGGTCTTGTTTCCATTTACATATGAATGAGGGCTGAACCGTTGAAGATAATGACAATAGTACCTGGTAGAAGTAGGAGATAGGTTTCTCAGGTTGTTGATCATCGACAAGGACTCTCTCCACCAGAGTTAGATCTGAAAGAGTGTAGTGGTTGTGGTAGAGATTTGACAGATCTGGAGAGCTGATGGTATTTCCATTGGTCCATGAATGAGACTGAGGGAGATGGTAAAAGTGTGGATATAGGTAAGATACCATTGGACGTTGTCACTTGGTGGAGTAGGACCGGGGTCGTAGAGATCTAGTCACTGAACTTAGGGTCAAGGTTACCTGGAGGGAAATAGTCATGTCCCGTTAGTTGCATTATAGGAGAATAGTGAAGCCACTTATGCATTTTACACATTGAGTCCCAAATCACCAAGAGAGGACTTGGTAAGTTGGTGAAGTAGTCAAGGATAGTTTGCGCAATTTACTAGGTATCAAGATCATAGGGAAAAAGTCCACACCGCTTAGGTTGAATTCTAGTTGAACCCATAGTTTAGAGTCCTTATGGTATTTCCAGTCCTATATCCTATTCAATATGATCACTAAGAAGTAACACTTAAAGTCCGGTAAAGCTAGGCCACCTTCTCTTTTTCAGTTTTTTGGCAATTCGGGGACGTTTGCGGTTCCAGACGTACTTACATATTAAGGATTGTAACACTGAGAAAAACCCCAGGGGGAACTTGTAAGGATCATTTGGAATAAGAAAAGCAACCTGGGTAAGATATTCATCTTCACAAAGCTAATTCTCTCCAGCCAAGAGTGTGCCAGCTGAGTCCATTTATGGAGGTCCACTCTAATCGAGTTTGGTAAAGGGATGAAATTAACACCGAATAGAGAGGCTGGGTTAGGTGTAAGGAATATATCCAGGTATTTTAGTGAGTGAGTAAGGTTGCCAACTAAATGGTGGTTTCAATTGATCTGCTGTTTTATGCGGGATCGAGACATTTATTATTTCTGACTTAGGTTCATTTTAAAATTGGAGATGACTCCAAACTTTGTGAAAGCCGCCATCAGGTTGGGAAGGGAGGTAAGGGGTTGCTGGACATAGAATAATATGTCATCAGTGCACATACTTATGCTCTGTGGTGCCTATTTTAATTCCGTGGATGTTGAGGTTATTCTGTACCATCGAGAGGAATGGTTCCAGGGAGAGGGTGAAAAGAATAGGTGAAAGGGGGCAGCCCTGACGAGTGCCATTGTACAAAGTGAAGGGTTCACTAAGAGTGCCGTTAATTCGTAGCTGTGCTGTAGGGGAGCTGTATAGTGCTGAGATGTTCATTAGCATGGATGAGCCAATGCCTAGGTGAGATAAAGTCGACATCAGGTACTCCCAGCCCACCCTACCAAACACTTTCTCAGCATCTGTAGATAAGAGAAGGGTGGGCTGGGAGGACCTACGAGCATAAGAAATCATGAATAGTGTTCTCAGAGAATTGTCACGAGCCTCCCTACTTGGGATGAATCCAGTCTGGTCCCTTGATATCCAGTGAGGTATTAGGGGCATAAGCCAGATCGCAATGGCTTTAGTGTATAATTTAGCATCCAAATCTAATAAGGAGATTGGTCTTTAACTGCCACAGAGACTGAGATCTTTTCCTGGTTTAGGAAGTACAGTGATGTGAGCATGGAGAGTTTCTGGTCGGAGTGCACTGCCTGCAGAAACTGAGTTAGCATAGGACGTTAGTCGGGGAAGGATTATGTCCACGAAGGTGCGGTAATACGCTATTGTTAGACCATCAGGGCCTGGTGCTTTACCGCTAGCCATGGCCTTAAGTGCCACTCGTAATTCTGAGGCAGTTAGTTCCTTCCAGGGGTTCCAGAGCAGATGCAGGGAGTTTCAGTAGGTTAGCTTGTGTAAGACACTCTTGAATGAGAGACTCGCTAGTCTCCCTATCTGCTGTAGTATTACGAACGTGATAAAGTTGCTGGTAGAAGGATCAGAATTCTTTCACTATGGCCATAGTTTCATGTAGCAGGGTATCTGAGGGTGTCTTGATCTTAGCTATAAAGAAGGCTGATTTTTTCTGTTGTAGTGAGCGAGCAAGGAACCGACTGGGCTTATTACCCCATTCATACAAGTGTTGGGAGACTATATGCAGTTGGGTTTTTCATTCTGAATGGAAGGGGGCTTTTCTTCTCTCTTCAAAGTCAGAGAGTGGTAGAGTGTCAGGGAGTGTAAGGTTTTGTGATTCTTCTCTAAGGCTCCTATTTCCTGGATTAGCTGTGATTGTAGATGTGTTCTCTCTCTTTTCTTCCTAGAACCCAGTTCTATGAGCTTCCCACGTATATGTGCCTTATGAGCTTCCCAGAATACAGCAGGTGAAACATCCAGGGTCATATTGTCTTTGAAATAGAGAGAGTGATCGTCCCCAATCAGTTTTTTGTTAATGTCTTCAGAGATAAAGGAGTCATTCAGTTTCCAGTTTGTGGATTTTAAGGGTAAGGACAGGATTTTCACTTTGAGACTAATCAGGGCATGGTCGGAGGTTTTTAATGTGGGAGTGGAGTGACAGTGCTAAATGGGGTTATCTATAAAGAAATAATCTATCCTTAGATAGGAACAATGGATGTGTGAGTGGTGGATGTAGTCTTTTGCTCGCGGATGCATCACCCTCCAAATATCCATGAGTTGAGCTTCATGGAATCTTTTTCGGATGAAAGCCAGGCATTTCTGAGGAATTCTACATCTACCTTGAGAGGTGTCTATGGTAGGTTTCAGGAAGTTTCTCTATAGAGATCATGTCTTGTACCAGGGGCATAAAGTCTCCTCACATTGAGGGAAATTAGGTTTACCATGGCCATCGGGGAGACTCGTGGTAAATAAAGGACCAAGGTGTCTGGAGTGGAGGCAGGGAGGAGATGTCCAAAGTATGCATGCGATGCCTTGCAGTGCATTGACAGGGCAGGCGCAGGGCACAACACCCCCTGGCACATCACCCAACTGAGGGCAATAACAC
This sequence comes from Aquarana catesbeiana, assembly GCF_042186555.1. Lineage (NCBI taxonomy): Eukaryota > Metazoa > Chordata > Amphibia > Anura > Ranidae > Aquarana > Aquarana catesbeiana. The sequence continues at coordinate 332,241,497 of NC_133328.1, read as the reverse complement.
AGATGCATAGGGCCATACGGTGTCCCGTGAGGGGGGTAATGCAGCCTGAGCCTCAGACCGTGCATGTCAAACGGGTGTGTGCACCATCTGAGTGCTCAGGCGCTGGCACTGAACACAAAACCAATTCTGCAATAATAAAATAAATTTGCAGGCAAATCAACTAAAGCGTGTATCCTATAATGAGCAATAGAAAGGCACAACTAAGCCCCAGACAAGCAGTGATTAAATTGTCCAACCAAACAGAAGAAACAGCATGATTAAACATAGCAATCAGGGTGACGCTTGCGGTATTCAGGGGTGAAAACCCTGGTAACAAATCGGCTGTATAGGGGATTAGCCCATTTGTGGTGAAGAGCCGGTGTGGCAGAGCGGTGTTTCCCTAACACGTTCTGCCAGTGTACTTCAGAGATATTAGAAGGTGGAGGAAGTTCTGGAGGGTCAATGCTGAGAACCATCTCTGTTTGCTATGAGGGCAGCTGGGAACCCCCATCTGTAGTTGATAGAGGCAGAGCAAAGCTTATCTGTTAGGGGTTTGAGAGCCCTCTGGCGTTCCAGGGTTTCCCTGGCCAGGTCAGGGAAGAAAGACAGGGTGACTCCATCAAATTCAAGGGTGGCTGCTTCCCTCGCCTTCCGCATTATGATGAGCTTTTTTCTTCAAAGTAATGGACCCTACAAATTACATCTCTTGGGGTGTCTGAAGACAAGTTATGGGGTCGGAGGGCCCGGTGTACCCTGTCCAGTTACAAAGGATGATCTACCGGGTTGCCCAATAAACTGTAGAAGATGCCGCGGATTGAGGCGGGGAGATCATTATCTCTTGTTGCCTCTGGCAGGCCCCTGATCCGTATGTTGTTCTGCCTATTTCAGATCTCCTGGTCTTAGATTTTGTAGAGAGCCATTCTGTGGAGAGGTTGTGAGTGGTCAACTGCAGGTCTCTAATGGCTGCCGCGTGGCGATCAATTCCTCCACTCATTCTAACAATTGTGCTAGATCAAACTGAACAGCAGAGACTTCCTTTTTAATGGCTCTCTCAAGGCTGAGCAGCATGGAGGCCAGGTACAAATTGGTGAGGAGACCGCTTACTAGTTCTGCAACTCCCGAGTGTCTGGGAGAGCTCCTATCCCCATCCGAGCCAACAGAGGATACTGGAGACCAGTTCATGGAATCAGGCCTAAGACGGGAGGTGGAGCCAGCCCCTGAACCACACGGCGAGTGACCTAGGCTGTCTGTCTTAGTGAAGTCCTCAGGTTCCATGGCTAGGAAGCGCTTAATGAAGCCAGTAGAGGGGTTCTTCTTAGGCAGGGTCTTACCCATTCTTTTGACCATACTGGCTATATGAGAGAGCTTGTGATATAGTGTGTTAAAAACTGTTAAATCGAGTGGCGGTGCTGGAGCTCACAGGTGAAGCATCTTCACTCCTTCATGCCGAAACCATGCCCCTTCTTATGCAGGATATAGAGCTAACAGTTTTTACAAAATTTTACAAAATAAAGCCACGCAGTACAGTTACAATACAATTTAGTTATAAACTCAATTAGTTGCTGTAAGAATTGGACAGCTGTTTATTTATTGAACAGATATAGCAAAATGCTTTCAAACATATATTTAACAGACCAAAAGAGAAAAAAAATAACAGAAGTGTATTGCTTACACACACATTCCATATACCGTATTTATCGGCGTATAACACGCACCGGCGTATAACACAAGTTTAGGAGGGAATTTTAAGGAAAAAAAACTTTTAGGAGGGAATAAATTAGCTAGGAGATATATAGGGACAGGGGATTATTGCGGTGCTTGGATTAGGTATACAAAAAGAAAAAAGAAAAATTTTTTTTTTTTAAAATAACAAAGTAGCAAACTTTATTTGTTGATAACAATATAATATACAATAAACATTCAGATTGTTTACACTTAAAATCAACTTGTATAATACGTGCGACCCAGAAGTATAATCAAGTAGGCCGGATGGAGATGGCTATTGAAATATGGGCTCGATTTCCTACATGTTTCGCCAAGGCATTGGCTTCCTCAGGGAACATGAGCTCAAACTGGGTACATAGAAGTCTATATATAGGAGTACAGAAAACAATATGTAAACAGAAATATTTAACAGTACAAAATATAATGTGCATTATTGTGGCTGGACTATCATGCAAAGAGGCGGGCACCAAAATTCCAGCAGCGCAGACGCCCCTGAAAACACAACACCCGAGGGGGGGCACGGCAAGCGTCACCTCAGGGAGACGGAGCAAACCGCGCCGTATAATGTGCCTGCAGGGGGCATGTAGTAAACCTAGCAAGAGAGTGTATTTCAAATAGGTGAGGAGCTGTTAAATTTCACTTGGACGTTATATTTAAAGAAATACTCAGAATGATGCCTTTTTGCATCCATTGCAAGAAGCAAAAAATATACATTTTTTTGAAAAAGGAAAAGAGACTCACACTATTACTTAAAAACGGTCAGTTGCAGAAGGCTGGAAGTGCCTGTAGGTAGATACCACCACACAACAGGCCCGTTTACAGGGTTGACAATCAGTCAATGAGTAACCTGTGTAAAAAAATACGTTTAAAGGTGGGCCAAACATTGTTAATGGAGATGAAAGAAAAAAATGGCACTGAGAGTAAACTTACTTGATGAAGTGTACTGCAGCGCAGATGGCTAATTGGGATGTTTGCAACCTCAGATACACAAGGTCAAGTCTTTTTGAGAAAGCACTGAATGCAAAGTATCCTGCAGAGGAATGAACAAAGGGGACTATGATGGGGAGGCAGAGACTTATTAGGACTGGTAAAAAAACCAGGAAATCATTTACCTGATAAGACATAAAGTTAAGCAGGTAGCGCATGGAAGGTTAATGATGCAAATTGCCAAAAAGAGGATGGATGGTATTTCCCAAATGTTCGCTTCTAAAAGAGAATGGTTGAAGGCTTCAGTGGACAGTAGTTAAAGGCAATAATTTTAGTGCTATAAGAGTGTCACTTTACCTGGTTGTTGTGTGTGGGAGTATAGACAGGCACGTCCCTCATCCAGCATGTGGATTGAGGGACTGGCCGGTTACTGAAATACCCCCCACACCTGATCAATTAGTGATCAGGTGTGCGGACGCTCAAACAGCGGGCGTCCGTGCGTGCGCAGACCGCGGCGCCTCGGAACTCCAAGTTCCGACATGCGCCGCGCGCGCATGCTCAGACCAAACGGCCCGCCCCGGGGAAAATGGGAGGATGGAGCGCCCAGGACTGGGAGGTATCTAGGCGTCGTCACCACCCATAAACCGATGGAGTAGGGGGGGCCGCAAGAATGCGAGCAGCGCGCGGACCCCCAAGGCAGACAAAAAGGGTGGTCTGCCCCTGGCGTCCGTACAGGCATGGACGGCGCTGGTAAAGCATCCCCCAAGAGGGGAACACAGCCATGCCAGCCCAGGGATACTGAGCGGTCAGGGAAACGAAGCGATCCGGAGATGGAGCCCACCCCAATGCAGGATAAAATGTGGGCAGAGGCACAGGATAGGGGAACTGATCCCCATTCGCCCGACAGTCCGCAAGGGTCTAAAAGGGACAGCGGGCGTATACACCTGCGTATCGGCCCAATGTCCAGCCACAAAACGCATCGCGATCATAGAGAACCACAAGGGCCCAGTAATGCAGAAAAAAACTTATGAAAAGACTGTGTAGCGATAACTGAAAAGGGTATACCAAAACATAAATAAAAGGAAGAAGAAGAAGAATAAATTGAGTTAATAAATGTATCACAAAGTTTTACACCAATGAAGATTAACATAAATCAAAAAAAAACAATCGAAGACTATATAAGTTTGAATTTTAAATATATAGAAAAATGCAGTTTGACCGACATATACAACATAAATATTCGTACTTTGAGAGTGCCCTAAAGGCCTGTACAGGGGGGGAAAAACACAAATGTAGCCATGGCAGAGAGATGATAAACAAGGAGGGCGTAGAGGGAAAAGGAGGAAGTACAAACATGGATATAAAACATGAAAAAATGAAAAATAAAAAATAAACAGGATAGGGCGGGGAGGGGGAAGGGGGGGAAAAGGGAGAGGAAAGGGAAATAGAGTGGAGGACAATACACGGCATAAATTGAAAATTTCAGCGATGGCAATGAGTGTAGGCAACAATTAACGGATGCAACTAGACGGGACAAGAATTTAAAGAAACGGTTTAAAACTTATCTGTTCATTGAGTCCGGGAAAGTTAGTAGCATTTAATAAATGAATCCATTTTGTTTCAAGTTGTAACAGTCTGTTGTCTATGCTGCCGCCTCTAACATGTGCAGGAACATGTTCAAGTGCGGAAAACAGAATTACATGGGGATCGAAGTTGTGCTGAGCAGCAATGTGTCGATTAATAGCGGTGGTGGTAGTGTTTTTATATAGTGGTTTAATGTGGTCTCGGATACGGGTCTGGAAAGGGCGCTTGGTTTTGCCAACGTAGTATGATCCACATTGGCATTGGGCTAAATAAATGACACCTACAGTGGTGCAGGTGACCCGATGTCTAATGGTGTGAATGTTACCACCAGGCAGGGTCACATCTTTGGAATTGCTGACAAAGGCACATATGTCACATTTGCCACATTGGTATGTACCTGTGGCAATAGGCACAATATTTTTTTACACAGGTTACTCATTGACTGATTGTCAACCCTGTAAACGGGCCTGTTGTGTGGTGGTATCTACCTACAGGCACTTCCAGCCTTCTGCAACTGACCGTTTTTAAGTAATAGTGTGAGTCTCTTTTCCTTTTTCAAAAAAATTTATATTTTTTGCTTCTTGCAATGGATGCATAAAGGCATCATTCTGAGTATTTCTTTAAATATAACGTCCAAGTGAAATTTAACAGCTCCTCACCTATTTGAAATACACTCTCTTGCCAGGTTTACTACATGCCCCCTGCAGGCACATTATACGGCGCGGTTTGCTCCGTCTCCCTGAGGTGACGCTTGCCGTGCCCCCCTTCGGGTGTCGTGTTTTCAGGTGCGTCTGCGCTGCTGGAATTTTGGTGCCCGCCTCTTTGCATGATAGTCCAGCCACAATAATGCACATTATATTTTGTACTGTTAAATATTTCTGTTTACATATTGTTTTCTGTACTCCTATATATAGACTTCTATGTACCCAGTTTGAGCTCATGTTCCCTGAGGAAGCCAATGCCTTGGCGAAACATGTAGGAAATCGAGCCCATATTTCAATAGCCATCTCCATCCGGCCTACTTGATTATACTTCTGGGTCGCACGTATTATACAAGTTGATTTTAAGTGTAAACAATCTGAATGTTTATTGTATATTATATTGTTATCAACAAATAAAGTTTGCTACTTTGTTATTTTAAAAAAAAAAAAAAAAAAAAAATTTTCTTTTTTCTTTTTGTATACCTAATCCAAGCACCGCAATAATCCCCTGTCCCTATATATCTCCTAGCTAATTTATTATCTTTTTGGGATGAGGTGCCGTATCTAATTGTACCTTCTAGCCACAACCATATGTTTTTAGGAGGGAAGTTGAAGGGAAAAAAAAACTTACATTTAAATGCCCATCATTGCAACCTTCTCAGTGCAGCCTTGCCCCAGTGCAGCCTTCCCCAGTGCAGCCTTGCCCCAGTGCAGCCTTGCCCCAGTGCAGCCTTGCCCCAGTGCAGCCTTCCCCAGTGCAGCCTTGCCCCAGAGCAGCCTTGCCCCAGAGCAGTCTTTTGATCCTGTGCTTCAAAATCGCAGACGGCGATTTGAAAATGGCGCCGCCGGCACCAAAATACACAGAGCCGGTCCTCGGCTCTTCTCGGCGGCTCTCGTTCACTTTCGGCTCCACTCGTAGTCCCGCCCGGGATGGGCGTGACTGTGAGTGGAGCTATCCGAACCTAGCTGAGTACACTCGGCTAGGTTCGGGCGGCGCTCGAGTGAAGCCGAAAGTGGCCGAGAAGAGCCGAGGACCGGCTCTGTGTATTTCGGAGCCGGCGGTGCCATTTTCAAATCGCGGTCTGCGATTTTGAAGATCTGGCAGCTCAGGATCGCAGGGGATCGGTGTATAACACGCACCCGCAATTTCCCCCTGATTTTAAGGGGAAAAAAGTGCGTGTTATACGGCGATAAATACGGTATATGGCTTTACTAGAACTTTACTGTAATTTTAAATCATTCACTCTATCTATAATACCATTGGAATGTGGTGTCAAATGAGAGGTTCAATATAAGAACCAACTGTAAGCTCAAATTATCAGGCTATGCATCCTTATGTAAAAACCTAGAACTTTGCAATCTGAATTCAATGGAATGGATTTCCAGGGTTCACAGAAGTAGACTGTTGTCTGGGACAGTTTTATTTTCATATTGTAAGGCCAAAATCTTTATTTGTTATGTTAAACAGTGGATAGATATCAATATATTCATTTTCAAGTGTATGTCTGAGTTTCCAATTTGGTCTGGATTTTTTTAAAGCCATTATTGCTTTAGCAGTTATAACATAAAACAAAAGCAGCAATCAAGAAAATAAGTTATGAATGCAACTACCTATTACCAATAAATGCAAGTACTTCTAAAATAACTTTATAAAAATGTGTTTTAATGATGAAAACCAATACAGTATTATCATGTTTTAATATTCCTTTTAACGACAAATATGTGTGATATGTATAAATGGATTTTGGTGTGGATACTATTTTAGGCAGGTAGTATACTCACATACTATGTAAATTACCAATATTTTTTTTTTTTGGTATTTTGTTTAGTAAAAACAATGCAAAAAGCAATAAAGATTTGTAGGATAATATTACATTAAAGCAATTGAAAAATTATACTTGATAATGAAATTCAAACAAAAGAACATTACAAAAATACAAAATTCCTCACAATATCATTTTTGCATTTTAATCAATTGATACTTTCTTACAATGGTTTTGGATTTTTAGCTTGTTAAATTTGTTACAACAAAAAGTACAGTGTTTTAGTTGCTTTTACAAACTAAAAAACAGAAAATTGTATCAAATACGTACCGTAATTTTCCTTTCCTGACGTCAAACCAATGCAGCATACTAGTGATAGAGCTGCACCTCTTGACCACTCCCTCAGGACCAGTGACTAGAATAAATGAAAGGCCTAGTTAGGCCCCACCCCATTCTCTGTAATTAGCTACATACCGAAACATACAAGGGTGGGACCGTATGCTGCCATGGTTTGGCATCAGGAAAGGAAAATTACAGTAAGCATTTGATACAATTTTCAGTTTTCCTGATGCCAACATGGCAGCATACTAGTGATAAATAACTAGCTGACAGGGTGGGATCTACTTATCAATAGACATGTGCAATGCCAAAAAATGTGTTTGTTTTCGTATTATTCAGGGGTTTTTTTTCCGTTTCTTGGGTCATTCGTTATGATCACAATTAGTAAATTCGTAAATTTGTACATTTGTAAATAAGAACATTCGTAAATTAGAAAATTTGTATATTCGTAAATTCATACATTCGGAAATTAGGAAATTCAGAAATTCGAAAACCCGAAAATTAGGAAATCTGAAATAGTAACTAACTATTAACCACTTAAGGACCGCCTCACGCCGATTTACGTCGGCAGGATGGCACGGGCAGGCAGAATCAGGTACATATATGTGATCTGCCTCCCGCGGGCGGGGGTCTAATTGGACCCCCCCCAGTGCCCGAGGAGGTCCGCTTCTGACCAGCGGCGATCAGAGATGAGGGGGAGACCATCCGTTCGTGGCCCCCCCTCGCGATCGCCGCCGGCCAATCAAATCATTCCTTTGCTGCTGTATGCTAAACAGCAGCAAAGGAAATGATGTCATCTCTCCTCGGCTCGGTATTTTCCGTTCTGGCGCCGAGGAGAGAAGACTTCAATGTGAGTGCACAAACACACACACATACAGTAGAACATGCCAGGCACACAAAACACCCCCCCTTTACCCCCCGATCCCCCCCGTCACACTGACACCAAGCAGCTTTTTTTTTCTGATTACTGCATGGTGTCAGTTTGTGACAGTTACTGTGTTAGGGCAGTTACTGTTAGCCCCCTTTCGGTCTAGGATACCCCCCTAACTCCCCCTAATAAAGTTTTAACCCCTTGATCACCCCCCATCACCAGTGTCGCTAAGCGATCATTTTTCTGATCGCTGTATTAGTGTCACTGGTGACGCTAGTTAGGGACGTAAATATTTAGGTTCGCCATCAGCGTTTTATAGCGACAGGGACCCCCATATACTACCTAATAAATGTTTTAACCCCTTGATTGCCCCCTAGTTAACCCTTTCACCACTGATCACCGTATAACCGTTACGGGTGACACTGGTTAGTTTGTTTATTTTCTATAGTGTCAGGGCACCCCCCGTTTATTACCGAATAAAGGTTTAGCCCCCTGATCGCCCGGCGGTGATATGTGTTGCCCCAGGCAGTGTCAGATTAGCGCCAGTACTGCTAACACCCACGCACGCAGTATACGCCTCCCTTAGTGGTATAGTATCTGAACGGATCAATATCTGATCAGATCTATACTAGCGTCCCCAGCAGTTTAGGGTTCCCAAAAACACAGTGTTAGCGGGATCAGCCCAGATACCCGCTAGTACCTGTGTTTTGCCCCTCCGCCTGGCCCAGCCCAGCCCACTCAAGTGCAGTATCGATCGATCACTGTCACTTACAAAACACTAAACGCATAACTGCAGTGTTCGCAGAGTCAGGCCTGATCCCTGCGATCGCTAACAGTTTTTTTGGTAGCATTTTGGTGAACTGGCAAGCACCAGCCCCAGGCAGCGTCAGGTTAGCGCCAGTACCGCTAACACCCACGCACGCACCTTATACCTCCCTTAGTGGTATAGTATCTGATCAGATCAATATCTGTTAAAAAAAAAAATAGTTGTCATTTTATTGTTCTCTCTCTCTCCATTCTCTCTCTATTGTTCTGCTCTTTTTTACTGTATTCTATTCTGCAATGTTTTATTGTTATTATGTTTTATCATGTTTGCTTTTCAGGTATGCAATTTTTTATACATTACCATTTACTGTGTTTTATTGTTAACCATTCTTTTGTCTTCAGGTACACCATTCACGACTTTGAGTGGTTATACCAGAATGATGCTTGCAGGTTTAGGTATCATCTTGGTATCATTCTTTTCAGCCAGCGGTCGGCTTTCATGTAAAAGCAATCCTAGTGGCTAATTAGCCTCTAGACTGCTTTTACAAGCCGTGGGAGGGAATACCCCCCCCTCCCCAACCGTCTTCCGTGTTTTTCTCTGGCTCTCTATGGCCTAAGAAACCGGAAGCTACGAGAATTTCATGACTTAGATTTTGCCGGATGTAAACAGCGCCATTGGGAAATTGGGAAAGCATTTTATCACACCGATCTTGGTGTGGTCAGATGCTTTGAGGGCAGAGGAGAGATCTAGGGTCTAATAGACCCCAATTTTTTAAAAAAAAGAGTACCTGTCACTACTTGCTATCATAGGGGATATTTACATTCCCTGAGATAACAATAAAAATGATTAAAAAAAAAAAAAAAAAAAAAAAATGAAAGGAACAGTTTAAAAATAAGATAAAAAAGCAAAAAAATAATAAAGAAAAAAAAAAAAAAAAAGCACCCCTGTCGCCCCCTGCTCTCACGCTAAGGCGAACGCAAGCGGCGGTCTGTCGTCAAATGTAAACAGCAATTGCACCATGCATGTGAGGTATGAGGTATCACCGCGAAGGTCAGATCGAGGGCAGTAATTTTAGCAGTAGACCTCCTCTGTAAATCTAAAGTGGTAACCTGTAAAGGCTTTTAAAGGCTTTCTTTTAAAAATGTATTCATTTTGTTGCCACTACACATTTGTGCGCAATTGTAAAGCATGTCATGTTTGGTATCCATGTACTCGGCCTAAGATCATCTTTTTTATTTCATCAAACATTTGGGCAATATAATGTGTTTTAGTGCATTAAAATTTTAAAAAGTGTGTTTTTTCCACAAAAAATGTGTTTGAAAAATCGCTGTGCAAATACTGTGTGAAAAAAAAAAAGAAACACCCACCATTTTAATCTGTAGGGCATTTGCTTTAAAAAAAATATATAATGTTTGGGGGTTCAAAGTAATTTTCTTGCAAAAAAAAAATAATTTTTTCATGTAAACAAAAAGTGTCAGAAAGGGCTTTGTCTTCAAGTGGTTAGAAGAGTGGGTGATGTGTGACATAAGCTTCTAAATGTTGTGCATAAAATGCCAGGACAGTTCAACCCCCCCCAAATGACCCCATTTTGGAAAGTAGACACCCCAAGCTATTTGCTGAGAGTCATGTCGAGTCCATGAAATATTTTATATTGTGACACACGTTGCGGGAAATAGACAAATTTTTTTTTTGCACAACGTTGTCACTAAATGATATATTGCTCAAACATGCCATGGGAATATGTGAAATTACACTCCAAAATACATTCTGCTGCTTCTCCTGAGTACGGGGATACCACATGTGTGAGACTTTTTGGGAGCCTAGCCGCGTACGGGACCCCGAAAATCAAGCACTGCCTTCAGGCTTTCTAAGGGCGTAAATTTTTGATTTCACTCTTCACTGCCTATCACAGTTTCGGAGGCCATGGAATACCCAGGTGGCACAAAACAGCCCTAAATGACCCCATTTTGGAAAGTAGACACCCCAAGCTATTTGCTGAGAGGTATAGTGAGTATTTTGCAGACCTCACTTTTTGTCACAAAGTTTTGAAAAAAAAAATGTTTTTTTCTTGTCTTTCTTCATTTTCAAAAACAAATGAGAGCTGCAAAATACTCACCATGCCTCTCAGCAAATAGCTTGGGGTGTCTACTTTCCAAAATGGGGTCATTTGGAGGGGTTTGTGCCACCTGGGCATTCCATGGCCTCCGAAACTGTGATAGGCAGTGAAGAGTGAAATCAAAAATTTACACCCTTAGAAATCCTGAAGGCGGTGATTGGTTTTCGGGGCCCCGTACGCAGCTAGGCTCCCAAAAAGTCCCACACATGTGGTATCCCCATACTCAAGAGAAGCAGCTAAATGTATTTTGGGATGCAATTCCACATATGCCCATGGGGTCATTTGGGGGGGTTTTGTGCCATCTGGGCATTTTATGGCCTTCAAAACTGTGATAGGTAGTGAGGAGTGAAATCAAAAATTCCCAAAAAGTCCCACACATGTGGTATCCCCGTACTCAGGAGAGGCAGCTGAATGTATTTTGGGGTGCCACCATGGCCTGTGTGAGCAATATATCATTTAGTGACAACTTTTTGTAATTTTTTTTTTTGTCATTATGCAATCACTTGGGACAAAAAAAATAAATATTCAATGGGTTCAACATGCCTCTCAGCAATTTCCTTGGGGTGTCTACTTTCCAAAATGGGGTCATTTGGGGGGTTTTGTACTGCCCTGCCATTTTAGCACCTCAAGAAATGACATAGGCAGTCATAAACTAAAAGCTGTGTAAATTCCAGAAAATGTACCCTAGTTTGTAGACACTATAACTTTTGCGCAAACCAATAAATATACGCTTATTGACATTTTTTTACCAAAGACATGTGGCCGAATACATTTTGGCCTAAATGTATGACTAAAATTGAGTTTATTGGATTTTTTTTATAACAAAAAGTAGAAAATATAAATTTTTTTCAAAATTTTCGGTCTTTTTCCGTTTATAGCGCAAAAAATAAAAACGGCAGAGGTGATCAAATACCATCAAAAGAAAGCTCTATTTGTGGGAAGAAAAGGACGCAAATTTCATTTGGGTACAGCATTGCATGACCGTGCAATTAGCAGTTAAAGCGACGCAGTGCCAAATTGGAAAAAGTCCTCTGGTCCTTATGCAGCATAATGCTCCGGGGCTAAAGTGGTTAAATTATAGGTATTGTAATTTCCTTTCAAATTTGGCTGTTAGTGAACGTAACAAATACGAATTTATCCGAAGTTACTAATTATCCGAAATAACGAATACCACATCTAAACAAATGGAACGGAACAAATTAATAATAAATAATAATAATAAAAAGTTTTTTATTAATATTATTTATTATTATTAATTCATTACGTTCCATTCGTTTGGATATGGCATTCGTTATTTCGGATAATTTGTAACTTCAGATAAATTTGTATTTGTTACGTTCACTAACAGCCAAATTTGAAAGGAAATTACAATACTTATAATTTAACAGTTAGTAATAGTTAAGTTATTATTAGTTAATTATTTCAGATTTCCGAATTTACCAATTTACCAATTTACCAGTTTACAAATATACGAATGTAGGAATTTACGCAAGTACAAATTTACAAATGTGCAAATGTATGAATTTACGAATGTACGAATTTACAAATGTGCAAATGTACGAATTTACAAATTTATAATTTATATTATTTATAAATTCAGAAAAATTCGGTAAATGGGTTTTCGTTAATTCGGATAATTCGGGGCCCCGTACGTGGCTAGGCTCCCAAAAAGTCCCACACATGTGGTATCCCCGTACTCAGGAGAAGCAGCTGAATGTATTTTGGGGAGCAATTCCACATAGGCCCATGGCCTGTGTGAGCAATTTAACAGTTAGTAATAGTTAAGTTATTATTAGTTAATTATTTCAGATTTCCGAATTTACAAATTTACAAATTTCCGAATTTACCAATTTACCAATTTACCAATTTACCAATTTACAAATTTACCAATTTACAAATATAAGAATGTAGGAATTTACGAATGTACAAATTTACAAATGTGCAAATGTATGAATTTACGAATGTACGAATTTACGAATGTGCAAATGTACGAATTTACAAATTTATAATTTATAATATTTATAATTTGGAAAAATTCAGTAAATGGGTTTTCGTTAATTCGGATAATTCCTAATGAATGAATTTGTTGAAATTCATTAAAAAACTAATTCAGAATGAAACGAATTGCACATGTCTACTTGTCAAACCAATCTTCTAATTAGGATGAGACAGAGGACTGAATAGTTCTTCCTATAAAGTCCCCCGATTAAAAAAGGCCCCAGGGTCTATTCCGTCATGTTTGAGTAGGAATGTTGGAACGACCACGATACCCCTCTACAGATGGTTACCATAGAGTCTCATGAATGTGCTGCTTATGACGCTTCAACCACTCTGGTAGAGTGCGCCTGACAGAGGCTCACGACCCCTAGTCCTATATGCACAACCAAGCCTGCTAGGATCCAGGCAGTAACCTCTTTCTGGGCTATGCTCTTCTAAAGAAGCCTTACCTTGGCCTGGCCCTTTTAAATTTTTTGTTTTACATTTTTTCCATTAGTATTTGTGACTGCTTTTGAGGCTAAGTAAGGGTTAATCTGCTGAACGGGCAGCTACTTTTGTCAGTGATAGAGATGGTACCATTAAAAAAAAAAAAAAAAAAAAAAAAAAAAAAAAAAACACTGTTAATACAGTTATCCTAATTCAAACATCATGGAATGTGTCAAGAAAAATGTTGATTTTCCAAGAACAGAATGAAAGGTGTAAAAATTTGTGGAATTTCCTTGTTCCAGCATAAGATTGTGTAATTAGAGCATTATGGTTCCATTCTGTTCTTGATCAATCAACATGTTTTTTGATAGATTCCATGGTGTTTGACCAGTGATTGATTTATTTGTGTGGATATAAAGTAAATGCATAATTACAGCTGAAGAAGCAGCTTGGATAAGCTGCAAAACCTCATAAAACAGAGCACGTACAAATTGAATGTGACTAACCACTACTTGCCACAGGATTTACTTTACATACCAAGGTTCTGAAAGTTCTTGTTAATATGCCATTTTGTAAAAAAAAATGGCAATGAGAGCATTAATATTTTAAAGGTTGTTGAAACAAAGCAATTTTTCATATTTTTTTATGTTTATATACCCCTTTGACAACACACACATATCAAGTTAAATAAATGCTATATGAAAGTGTGTTATTTTATTGCAAAGAAACCCCATAGAAATTGAAGTATGATTTGAAAAGCAACAAAAATGGCAAAACATAGTTAAAGAATATCTCAGAAGAAATGGCGGTAAATTATATTTTACTGAAGAGTTTAAAAGTGTAGGATTTCATCACAGATCACGCTCTTGATCACTTTCCTATTTCACTTAAAATAACATGAACCTGATCTCTATAAGCCACTTGTTGCAAATCGAGCCTATGTGACTCATGTTTCACAGTATTTAGGATGCTATTATTTTTTCATATATATTTTAATTCAAGCTAGATAACATGAGTAAAATGTTTTTGATACCAAAGACTTGATTTCAAACTGAGTAATATATAAAGTATTACTTTTCCAAAAACATAATGCTCTCACAGAAGCTACTATATCTTTAATCTTTCTCAAAACCTTTACTTATGCATTTTATTACTGCAGCTCACATCATTTAGAAATCTAATTTTAGCATTCTATAGCTTGGCTAAATGTATTTTCAATGACTATTTTAGCTTCATGTAATATATAAAAATGGACTGGCTGGATTTACTAAACAAAGAGCAATGATTTATCCATGTATATAACCATTCATATCTGACTCTCAGCAATTGCATGCGCCATATCCCTGGGTACCATGTCCAATGCACTTTAAAACATTTTTTCATAGATTTTTCTTGGCATGTTTTTCTGAGGTAGATTACTAGGTCTTCCTTCAACCCTCCTCAATATCACCCCTACCCCTAGAGCAGGTGATCAGGCATTATAGCTAGCTTCTGTGTTCTTCACTTATAGCAACCCATTTTCCCGTATGGAAAGTAGGCCTATCAGTACTTGGTTGCCCCAAGTCTCATACATGATGCCATAGTACCTGGCCACCACACTAGGGCAGACACAAACTGAGTACAGTGAACAGGCACTTGAACAGAGCACAGCTAACAGGCACTTGCAATTGGCAGACAGGCAGATTGGTCAGTGACAGTTCAGGTTCAGGGCAGCCTGAGTTCTGAGAGTAGTCAATATCAGATCTGAAGTCATCAACAAGGGAATCCAAACTAGCAGGCAGGGCAGACAAACAGGGAGCTTGGATCATGTGTTACAAACACTACCACAAGCATGAGACTGCAGGCTTGGCTGGCTTAAATCAGGTTTGGTCTCCACCCAGAGACTGGCTACATCAATCACCAAGCAGGTTGGCAGGCAGACAAGGAGAATGCATCGCAGCCAAAACCAGGATGCTGGAATGAGATCAGCAGCAGCAGTCATGGAGCTGGGGCATTTAAGAGCTTACACTCTCCTGACACCCAATTGTTTGGCTTGAGAATGCTATGCAGAATCTGATAAAACATGTGCATAGCCAATTTGTACATGCATATTAGGGACAATTTAGACAGAAGCCAAATAACCTACCAGTATGTCTTTGAGGTGTAGTAAAAACAACAGGGTATCTGGAGGAAACCCATGATAACATGGAGAAAATATGCAAACTCTATACAGATAGCGTCCTGACCAAGACTGAAACCAAGTCAAAATTGAAGCCAAGTCCTGCAAGCCAAAAGTGCTATGCACTAAGCTCCTGTGCCACCCAATGAGGGCGTACAAGCAATAACAACAAGCCTAAAGACTCTCCCAAATGACCTGATTGTACTAAACCAGTGCATTTTGCATGTCATTATTATATTTTAGATTGCTTTATACATCTGAACTTTTACAGACACAGGTATTGTTCTCCAAATATCCTTTCGATAAATTCAGTGTTATTAAACTTTAACATATGCAGTCAATCATGAGTAATAGATGTATTCATTTATTCCCTGATGAATGGCGACTAGCTACAGTATGCAGTTGTAAAACTAAAGAGATGTGCAGTATGTGCATTATTTACGTAACCCAACAGACTGTATAAGAGGATGTGTACTTGAACCAATATAGCCAATATAAGCTCTTGGCTTTGTTGCTGATTGTGAATACTTTTAAAAACCCAATCTTCTCGCAAAAATTTATTTAGCCCAGCAATGTCTATTTAATCACTTGTCTACTGAGACACTTTAATTTTTTTGCACACATGTTAAAATCTGCATTTCTTGCTAGTACATATTTTCTGAAAGCAAATACCCTGAAGAATAAAATAGTGACAATTGTAATTTTTTTATGTTGCAGAATATTTGTGCAGTTATTTACCAAATACATATTTTCAGGAAAAAACACACTAATATGAATTTTAGTACAAACACAACATTATACTGAATCTTTTGGTAAAACACAAAAGATGGGGTTATGCTGAGTAAACAGATACAATACCAAACATGTCAAGTCCTAAAAATCGCTTAAACTATAGTATCCAAACTTCTTCATAGACAAAGCTTTAAATTCCTTTACAGGTCATCAGTTTAGAGTAGCCATGAACTATGACCTAATAATTATTACTTTAACTCTGACATTTAATATAATACCTCACATGTGTGGTGAAATTGATCTTTACATACATGTATTCATACTACACTGCACTTTTTATATGGGGTGTGTGCAGGAGTGATGGAGGTGTTTTACATTTTTTCCTTGTCAAAAGAAGTTTATTGAGTATACAATGTTATAAAGATACATAAAGTAAGTTTACAAGGATCTATAAAGTAAGCTCATTGTTTTACAGTAGGGTTTATATAGGTAAATATCATGAAATTTCAAATATTAAACATTGGGTTCACGTAAACCTAAATTAAAGATATATATAATTTCCTTAGTTACTTTTGTAGGTATTTAAATGATTTATACCTACTATACATATTGTTTACAAGTAGAGTGTATATAGGTCAAATAAATTCTGATAATGAGCTTTAATCGTAAGGTGGAGAAAAGGAAAGAGAAAGAAGAAAAAGGGTTGAAAGGTAGAGGTATGGTCTACAAGGTTGTCCCGCTCGTCAGTTTATTATTCTTTTTAGTTCTCTTTGAAGCCTTAGAATGGGTGTCTTTGTAAGTCATTTAATCTGTTACCATGGCAACAGGACAGAGTCATTGAAGTTTGACAGGAACTGTTGTTTTATCCAAGGATGCCAAAGTTTTTCAAATTTTGGAATTTGATTTTGATCGATGGCTACCATCTTAGCATGGGACATTGTATTATTCATTCTGTGAATTGTTTCTGCTAGTACCAATGTAGGAGATTTTCATGCTTTGGCCACTGTTTGTTTTGCAGCCGTTATTAGTTGGATCATAAGTTTGAATTGAGAGAGTGTTAACCATTCCGGTTTTAGATTAAGTAAAGTTAAATATGGATCTGGTTGTATTATTTTTTTAAATATTTTAGATGCAATCACGAAGACTTCCTTCCAGAAGGTTTGGATTACTGGGCACGTCCACCATATGTGTAAATATGTGCTTATTTCTGGGCATCCTCGAAAACAAAGAGCTGAGGTATTAGGTGAATATTTTGCCACTCTAGCGGGTACAAGGTACCAGCGAGCTAGGACTTTATAATTTGTCTCCAGTGCTAAGATGTTGGGTGAAGATGACTTAGATGTGAGCCATATGTTAGACCAGTCCGTGTCTTCTAAAGTTCGTCCCAGGTCCTCCTCCCACCTCTGAACGTAAGAGGGTCTATTAAGATTTGCTACTCCATATAATTGATTATAAAGTGATGAAATTGTACCTTTAGCAAATGGATCTTTTGTACAGATTGATTCAAAAATGGATAATTGGGATAATGGTGTATCCCCCTTTAGGAATGGTGTATAGAAATTTTTGATTTGGAGATATCTAAATATCTCAGTTTGGTAGATCATATTTTTCTCTAAGCGATGGGAATGAAAGGAATGATTTAGATGCTATGAAGTCATTTAGTGTCTGAATGCCTGATGTTGTCCAAGCTTTAAAAGAATTTGGGTAGATCCATGCCGGATAAAAGGCCGGATTTCTGATAAAAGAAAGGAGAGGATTGTGTGGAGATTGTAACTGATATTTGGTTTTTAGTTTATCCCAGAGAGATAAGAAGTGTTTAGTTATGGGATTATGAATTTTAAAGCGGTCTTTAGGATCAAGCCATAATAAATTTGATATTAATAGAGGGTCATTTTCTGAAGCCTCTATAAATACCCATAATGGGATTCACTGTTTTGCATGGTATTTGGACAGACTGGCCAAATGTGCTGCTCTGTAGTAGTTAGTAAAATTAGGATATCCCAGGCCTCCTTTATTTTTGGGAAGATGTAGTGTGTGTATAGGTATACGTGGTTTAGAAGAGCCCCATATAAACGAAGTTGCTCTTTTTTGTACTATTCTCAAAAAATAGGAAGGAATTGGAATAGGGAGGACTCTGAATAGATAAAGCAATTTGGGTAGAATAGTCATTTTGATTGCATTAATCTTCCCTATCCAGGATAAAGGAAGTTGCGACCATTGTTTTATTAGATTTGTGATCTGTCTTAATACAGGAGGATAATTGGTTGAGAATAAGTCAGAATGAGATGCTGTTAAATGAATTCCAAGATATAGGATTGATTTTTCTGCCCATGTGAATGGGAGTGCAGCCCTAGCCGGGATCAATTCCATGTTTGTGAGTGAAATATTAAGCACTAGGCATTTCTTAGGATTAATCATAAGGCCGGATAGGGCTGCAAATCTATCAAGAGCTGGTATTAAGTTAGGACCAGAGACCTGTGGTGATGATAGAAAAAGTAATATATTGTCTGCAAATATACATAATTTGTGTGTAATACTTCCTACTTCAATGCCAGTTATAGTTTGGTTTGTTCTGATGTATTGGGCCATGGGTTCAAGTATAAGGGCAAATAATAAGGGAGATAATGGGCAACCCTGTCGGGTACCTCTTTCGATATTAAAGGCTTCAGATTTGTATCCAGCATATTTTACATAGGCTTTGGGTTTATTATATAATGCTTTGATCCATGTTAAAAAGTGGGGTCCAAAACCCCATTTTTGTAATGAATATTGCATATATTGCCAGGATACTGTGTCAAATGCCCTCTTAATATCGAGAGATAGAAAACATAAAGGGATTTTCCGTTTTTTAGCAATATGTGCCAATAACACTGCCCTGCGTCTATTATTGCCTGCCTGTCTATTTGGCATGAAGCCTACTTGATCTCTATGTATTAATTTTCCTATAATGCTATTGAGGCGTTTTGCTATTATTTTTGCTAATAATTTAATATCGAGGTTTAACAGAGAGATAAGCCGATAATTCACACAGGAAGTATCATCAGAAAGGGGTTTTGGGATCATACAAACAATTGCCATTAGTGTTTCTTGCCGAAAAGAATGTCCATCTAGAAGTTTGTTAAAAGTTTCAGTGAGAATGGGAGAGAGTATTTCTGAGAATGTTTTATAGTATAAAGCCGAGTAGCCGTCTGGGCCTGGTCTTTTGTTAAGTTTTAGGTCTTTTATGGCGTTAGCAACTTCATCTATAGTTACAGGCTCATCCAAACTGCTTTTTTGATTCTGAGATAACTCAAGTAAGGTTATTTTTGAGAAGAAGGATTCAGCCTCTGTAGGATTAAATTCATTGTTTGTCTTGTATAAAGTTGCGAGATGTGAGTGAAATTTATGGACTATTTTAACTGGATTACAAGTGTAAACATTTTTTGATAATTTCAAACGTATTGGTTTGAAAGATTTGTTAGTTGAATTTAATGCCCGAGCCAAATATGTACCTGGTTTGTTTGTATTCATGTAGAAATTGTGTTTGGAGCGTTTGAGGGATTTATCAACTGACTCAGTGAGAAATAGATCGTATTCCAATCTAGATTTTTCCAGATGAGATTTTGTACTCTGAGATGGATTATCTTGAAATGATATGTAGGCTGCATTAAAATTGAGTTCTAGTTTTTTTGCTAGATTTTTGCGTTCCCGTTTAAATATTGCCATTTGTCTTTGTATTGTACCACGCAAGACAGGCTTATGAGCTTCCCACAGTGTTATTGGGGAGATGTCTGTTGTATTATTAATTGATATGTATTCCTTTAAAGCTTGTTCAATGGCCATCTGATGTAGTGGGTGTTTGAGCATTATGTCCGGTAAGTACCACGTTGGGTCATGCGTTTTGGTATGGCTGAGGCTATAGTAGTGTATACTGCATTATGGTCAGACCACGGAATCGGAATTATATCTGATGCAATAATTTCTGGTATCATTCCTATTGTTAGAAAAATATGATCTATTCTGGTGAAGGTTTGATGAGGGTGCGAGAAATAAGTGAATTTCTTTTTCATTGGGTTACTTTCTCTCCATGAATCTACCAGATTGTATTTAGAAAGAAGTTGAGGTAATCTAGAGGTTATTTTGGATGGTGTAAAAGGTGATTTATCTAGAAATGGGAGGAGGACCTGGTTCGAATCCCCACACATTATCACTGTTCCTATTTTGTGTGTATTAATCACTTGTAATATATGTGAGAGGAATGGTGTAGGTTGTTTGTTAGGAGCGTAGTAGGAAATCACCGTGATTGCTGTATCCATTATATAACCCATGAGTATCAGGTATCTACCTTCTGGGTCTTTAATTTCTGATGATAAGGTGAATGGTGTGGATCGGTGAAATGCAATTAGAGTTCCGCTTTGCTTGGTACAGGCAGAAGCCGTGTAAATTTGTTGATAAAAAGGAGAAATATATTTTGGAGTAGAATCTTTGGTGAAGTGTGTTTCTTGGAGGCATACTATGTGAGCCTTCTTGTTATGGAAAGTACGGAAGGCTTTGGTCCTTTTTTGAGGGACATTTATTCCCTGAACATTCAGGGAAAATATATTCAGTGGTGCCATGGCAATAGATCAAATAGTTTTGACTTACTTTTTGTTATGCAGAGCTGACTGCGCAGATCAACCTGTGTGGACTGAAGAGATGAATAGATAGAAAAGAAACCAGTGAATTCTGGAGTAAAGAGTAAACAAAAAACATATGAGATTAGATGATACATTGTATAAATTATTTTTTGCAAGTAATCACAATTTACCCGTGAAAGAGAATAAATATCTCTCTCAGGGGAATAAGTGCCTTCGTCACACTCCCACATAATATGGTTGGGAGAATGAGGAGGGCTAATGGGGGTACACGGATCTTCCGCTTACAGGAGAGAAGTGCTATGTCAAAAGACATCAAAATGATGTTTCATTAATTGGAGTGCAGAATATAGTTTTTGTTGAAATTATTTATTCCAGGGTGGTTGTATATGGTTAGTCTTGCCCTAGGCTAAATAATTCAGTTAGAAAGGTACTGTTAATAACTTTGGTATTGATGAAGATAGTTTGAATTATTTTGGGATTTTAACCCTTTTAGAGTAAACAATTACATATTTTATTCATATGTAACTGTTTAGATATGTTAACTCATAAAATTGAGGTTGTATTGCTTCAGATTAGAATAAACAAAAACATAATTCTAGGAACTAGTTAGGTAATAATATATTTGTTTTAAGAAAAGAAAGAAAAAGCTTCCATTACTTCTGGATTATTGAACATATTTGTCCTAAAAAGTAATAAATCTATTGTTATTACCTGATAATATATAACTGAACAAGAATTTCCTTATTTCACTTATATATTCTAAGGTTATATGAATCAGAAGTAACAAGAAATATAACTGGAATGTAACATGATCCCACACAGTGTGTGACTATCAGAATGCAGTTACATTCAGTTATAAATATAGGTTTTTTATAGAGAACCATCTCTTAGTATAATAAATGAAGAGATATCAGGAATTAGGATGTCAGTCCATTGAATCTTCTTGGTCCACGGATGATGTGGCATAACGGCCTCTTTTGTGAGAATGATGATTCCCATTTTGTTCTGAAATTTTCTGGGTGCTGCCTGAAGGTGAAGATGATGCCATTCTTCTACGTGTGGGGGTGTTGCTGCTTGTGGGTTCTGTCAGATTTAATTTTAAAAGGGTATGTTGTAGTTCATCTGCTGACCTGCTTCTGTAAATTGTACCTTGGTAGTTAAATCTGACTGAAAAGGGGAAGCCCCATTGATACATAATGTTGTGGCGTTGCATTTCCATTAGTTGGGGTTTCATGGATCGTCTTTTAGTAATAGTAAGTTGGGATAGGTCAGCAAAAATTTGATAATTGTGTCCTTGAAAATTAAGTTCCTTTTTTTCTCTTGCAGCAATTAGTATTTGTTCTTTCGTTCTGTAATAATGAAATTTTGTGATTATATCACGTGGGGGTCCATCTTTCTTTTTGGCTGTGAGGGCTCTGTGTACTCTGTCCAGTTCTAAACGTTCAATAGGGATATCTGGCTTTAGTTCTTGTAATAGAGCAGTAATAGTAGATTGCAGGTCTGTCACAGTTTCAGGTATTCCCCTTATGCGCAAGTTTGAACGTCTAGCTCTATTTTCGTAATCTTCGAGCTTAGTTTGAAGTATTAAATTCTCTTCTTTTAATTGTTCCAATTCTGTTATATTTTCTTGGGTTGTAATTTCAATTTCATCCATTTTTATTTCTAAGGCTGCGGTGCGGTTTCCCAGCTCTCTTATTTCTTTGGTTAGGCTTTTTGTTATTTGGTCTGAGGTTTGTTTTAAAGCCTTATGAAGCATCTTTTCAAATTGTAATAATATTACTGGGGATACTGAGGGGGCTTGTGGAGAAGTTTGAGAGAGGATTTGTTCTGTATCTGACTCAAATGGAGAGTCTTGCTGTGACATTTTCTGTCTGTGAGAGCGCCCTGATGCTGTATCTTGTGAGGTGACTGGAGCTGCTTCAGCTGCAGTGAGTGCCTGTGAGCTCTTTGTGAGGCGATTTTTATTTCTGCCACGGTTTCCTCCCAGTACCATATTTCCTGCCCAAACTTTCACAGTTTGTTCCCTGGGGCAAAAAGGTTCAAATGGATACCTTTTGAGCCTGCAGGCTCCGCTTTGTCCTTCTCTTCTCTCCTCAGCGGTGTGGAGCTCTAACAATGCATGTCTGCTCCGCTAGGCTCCGCCTCCTGCCGTTTTACATTTTTTCAATTATTTTTATACAACTCTTTATTTATTTTACTTTATTGCTATCATAAGAGGGCTAAAAAGCCCCCTATGTGATAGCATGGACAAGTGATAGGTCCTCTTAATGGAGACAATGGGGTTCTGTTAGACCCCCAGTGAATCCCCTGCCCTCCAAATGCAGCTATTCAAACACAGATCTTATTTGAATAGCTGCATCCTTGGGTACACTAGCTGAGAAATGACAGCTATATTCCTGGAAGTAATGTAATACATGTCACTTCTGGAGGTCATTAACCATAGGAGGTTCCTTTTTTTTACCAGGGGAACATTTTTCTGTGGGACTTGCATCCACAGAACAGCTGTGAGCTTGATTTAACCACTTGTCTACCATGATTTTCATAAATGTACCCTAGTAGACTCTGGTAGGGCCCCACTGAGTGTAGTTGTACAGACAATGTTCTGTTTTTTTTTTTTTTGTCCTTAGTTTAATTTTAATATATAGATTTAATAAAAGAATAAAGCTAGAATTACCCAAATGCTATGTAATAATTACCATGATTTACAGCATCCAGTATTGTGGGCCGTCTACAAAACTTGTTATGGATTCAACTATGAATAATTCCTCAATGATTAGCCTGAGGTTACAGAGGTTGTGGCTTAATCTCTAATTTTCCTTGAACGTTCCATGATGTTTGTGTTAATATGTTATGATGTTCGCATTATGTAAACTCAAAGTACAGAAAGCCAAACTAATTGTGAAATATGTTATGTGATAAAAACATTTCTTCTAAAAAAGTTAATTATTACATCCAGCAGTTCTGAGTGTGAAAGAACACACTGTACTGATATAAATACTCAGTGGTCAGCAATTAAATGCCTTTTGGAAGTTCACAGTTGATATTACACTAACAACCAACAAAAAAAGATAAACTGCAATTTTGCTTTTGATATGGCTTATTTAATTGGTAAGTTCACTTGTACACTTTTTTTAATCTTCTAAATTCCAGCTCCACTATGCAGCAGTATAGCATTCATGTACTTTTTTTTGCAAAAATATCAAAACTTTCCATAAAATCTACAGTCACTTACTTTTCTTGTGCTCATCCATGTATCCAGACATTTCCATTAGTAATGTCTTCTTCCTGATCAGACTTTAGGTCGTGACACAGGAAGGAGTTGACCAGCTGACCTCATTAGTACACACTCTGCATCATCCACCAACCCATTCCCAGGTGCACGTTTTTTTAAATGAAATGCAATCAATCAGTGATTACCCTTCTCACTAAATACACAATGTACAATCAGATTTCATATCCTTCTCACTAAATACACAATGTACAATCAGATTGCATAGTGTATTATACAAATACATAGAAGAGAGTGGACAGAAACACTCAGCTGTCAAGCCCCGTTTACAACTCTGCATAGTGGGAACTTGTATTCCCACATGCGTTTTTTTTTTTTTTTTTTAAGTGAGGTGGGGAGGCATTTGAGCATTTTCATTCATCACACATAGGGCAGCCCATCCACCTAAATGTGCTGCCCTACACACAGCAATCACCGCAAAAAATCTTCAGTTTTTTTTTTTTTTTTTTTTTTTAGAGTGGAGCTTGGTGTGTTTTTTCCTGCGATTTTTGGTGCAGTGTATTTCTGAAATGCAAGGAAACGCACAGATGTTAATGGAGCCTCATTGTTCTTGTGTTATTGCACCAATTTCACTTTCAGGCCCCATTCACATCTAGCATAGTGGGAGCGCACATTTTGTGTCTCGTTTTGACTGTGACACACATAGGGCAGCCCGTTGATTTCAATAAGCTGTGCTAAATTTGGTTAATGGGACATTTTGGTGTTTTGTGGGTTGTGTGTTTGTGTGTTTTGCAGTATTTGCCCCTTATTTTTTTCACATGGCAAAATATGTGTTTGCTTCTGTGTTTGGTGTGCCAATAACATTAATGGCACTGAAAGCACAACTAGTAATTTTAGGTGTATAAACATGGTCTGGTATGGATTTTAAGGGGAACCTCGCGCCAAAATTAAAAAAAAAAAAAAAAGGCGTGGGGTCCCCCCCAAAATCCATACCAGACCCTTATCTGAGCACACAACCTGGCAGGCCGCAGGAAAAGAGGGGGGATGAGAAAGTGCCCCCCCTCCTGAACCATAACAGGCCACATGCCCTCAACATTGGGAGGGTGCTTTGGGGTAGCCCCCAAAACACCTTGTCCCCATGTTGATGAGGACAAGGGCCTCATCCCCACAACCCTTCGTCGGTGGTTGTGGGGGTCTGCGGGCGGGGGACTTAGAATCTGGAAGCCCGCTTTAACAAGGGGACCCCCAGATCCCGGTCCTCCCCCCTGTGTGAAATGGTAAGGCCCATTTCACAAAAAAACTGTCAAAAATGTTAAAACTGACAAGAGACAGTTTTTAACAATTCCTTTATTTAAATGCTTCTTCTTTCTTCTATCTTCTTTCTTCTTTCTTCTATCTTCCTTCGGTTTCTTCATCCATCTTCTTCTTTTGGTTCTTCTGGTTCTTCCTCCGGTGTTCTCATTCGGCATCTTCCTCTGCAGCATTGGCATCTTCTTCCCTTCTTCTCCTCGGGCCGCTCTGCATCCATGATGGCATGGAGGGAGGCTCCCGCTGTGTGACGCTTCTCCTCTTCTGATGGTTCTTAAATAACGGGGGACCCCGCCCCCCTCTGACGTCACGGGGAATGCCACAGGGAAGTCCCGTCAAGTCCCTGTGCGTCGGAGGGGGGCGGGGTCATCGGGTGGCCCTGCCCCACGTTATTCAAGAACCGTCAGAAGAGGAGAAGCGTCAAACAGCGGGAGCCTCCCTCCATGCCATCATGGATGCGGAGCAGCCCGAAAAGAAGATGAAGATAAGAAGATGAACAGAAGAAGATGAACAGAGAAGCGTCACACAACGGGAGCCCCCCTCCATGCCATCATGGATGCGGAGCGGCCCGAGGAGAAGAAGGGAAGAAGACGCCGATGCCGCAGAGGAAGATGTCAGACGAGAACACCGGAGGAAGAACCAGAAGAACCAGAAGAAGATGGAGGAAAAAAATTAAGGGAAATAGAACATAGAAGAAAGCAGAAAGAAGAAAGAAGACAGAAGAAAGAAGAAGCATTTAAATAAAGGAATTGTCGAAAACTGTCTCTTGTCATTTTAACATTTTTGACACTTTTTTAGTGAAATGGTAGGGTTACTTTTGTACCCCCTTACCATTTCACACAGGGGGGAGGGCCGGGATCTGGGGGTCCCCTTGTTAAATGGGGCTTCCAGAATCCAATAAGCCGCCTGCAGACCCCCACAACCACCAGCCAGGGTTGTGGGGATGAGGCCCTTGTCCTCATCAACATGGAGACAAGGTGTTTTGGGGGGCTACCCCAAAGCACCCTCCCAATGTTGAGGGCATGTGGCCTGGTACAGTTCAGGAGGGGGGCGCTCTCTCATCCCCCCTCTTTTCCTGCGGTCTGCCAGGTTGCGTGCTCAGATAAGGGTCTGGTATGGATTTTTGGGGGGACCCCATGCCATTTTTTTTAACTTTGGCGCAGAGTTCCCCTTTAAATCCATACCAGACCTAAAGGGTCTGGTATAGATTTTGAGGGGGACACCACACCTTTTTTTTTTATTTTATTTTGGCCGGGGTTCCCCTTAATATCCATACCAGACCTAAAGGGCCTGGTATGGAATTTAGGGGGACCCCCTAAATTGATAAAAGTTCATTTTTATCAATGAACTTCTATGTGTATTGTCGGACCGGCAATTCATTAATAGCCGCGAGTAGTTTTGAATGACTTTTTTTCCCTTTGAAATGTCATTTTGCTGTTCTAAAAACGGAAAACATGCGCCCCTTTACAGGTATACTATAGACACCCCTCAGGTATGAAATTTAAAGGGATATTACACTTTTATTGTTTCACTTTAAGCATTATTAAAATCACTGCTCCCGAAAAAAAGTCAGTTTTTAAAACTTTTTTGCATTGATCCATGTCCCCTGGGGCAGGACCCGGGTCCCCAAACACTTTTTATGATAATAACTTTCATATAAGCCTTTAAAATTAGCACTTTTGATTATCCATGTTCGTGTCCCATAGACTTTAACGGTGTTTGCATGTTTGAACAAATTTTTCGCCTGTTCTGGTGCGAACCGAACAGGGGGGTGTTCGCCTCATCCCTATTTAACACTTACAATCTATACAATGTAATTGTACAATCTCCTTTAGATCTACCATCAACTATGTAGTTCAGGGCCTGCCTGATTGGATACAGAGTGATTGACTAGATAGGTGTTTCCTCCTATTATATACATTTGGTAAATCTAAAGGAGATCGTACAATCAGATTGTATAGTGTATGGCCACGTTTATACACCTAAAATTACTAGTTGCACTTTCAGTACCATTAAATGTTAATGGGACACCAAACACACATTTTGCTATGTGAAAAAAACAAGGGGCAAATTCTGCAAAATGCACAATAAAAATCACACAACCCAGAAAAATGCCAAAATGTCCCATTAACCACATGTAACCAACAAGCTAGATGTGCTAGATGTGAATGGGGCCTGAAAGTGAAATTGGTGCATTAACACAGAACAATAAGGCTCCATTCACATCTGTGCATTTCCTTACATTTCAGAAATGCACTGCACCAAAAAAAAAAAAAAAAAAAAAAAAAAAAAAATGCAGTAAAAAACACACCAAGCTCCACTCTAAAAATAGTCCTGAAGCTTCTTTGGGCGATTGCTGCATGTAGGGCAGCCCATTCAGGTGGATGGGCTGCCCTATGTGTGATGACTGAAAATGCCTCCCCCCTCACTAAAAAAAAAAAAAAAAAATTCATGTGAGTTCCGCTATGCAGAGTTGTGAACGGGGCTTGACAGCTGAGTGTTTCTGTCCACTCCCTCCTATGTATTTGTATAAAGATGGCCATACTCTATGCAATCTGATTGTGCATTTAATGAGAAGGGTGATCACATTTATAAAACGTGCACCTGGGAATGGGTGGTGGATGATGCAGAGTGTGCGCTAATGAGATCAGCCAGTCAACTCCTTCCTGTGTCATGACCTAAAGTCTGATCAGGAAGAAGACATTACTAATGGAAATGTCTGGAAACATGGATTAACACAAGAAAATTAAGTGATTGTAGATTTAATGGAAAGCTTTGATATTTTTGCAAAAAAGTACGTGAATGCTGTATTGGTACATAGGGGAGCAAAGTGTACAAAGGTGAACTTATCCTTTAAGTAAACATATAGAAATGACAAAGTTGGTGAACACTACTGGACTTTTAAAATTGTATTTCTTCATCAGAATCTTTTTTTTTTTTTTTTTTTTGGTAAAAAATAAATATTTCTCACTTTTCAGCCATATTGTATCACGGTGATTTGTTGAGGACTACTTTTTATTAAAATGTAACATGTGTTTCATTCAAATAATTAGTCATGTTCAGGAAATTTTCAAAACAGCAGATCCCCCTACACATACTGCAATTGTAGTTTTGAAGTAAACAATTGTTGATGTTACCAAATGTACTGCCACAACAGTCTGTTCTATGCATTCATGTATCCTAATTGGATATGTCTCTGTTTGTCCCACTCTTGTGCTGGGTTAGCCATGCATGGATTGAAATTCAGCCAGTTCAGCAAGGAATGGCCACATTTTGATCCATTTATGGGCAGGCTGTTTGTACGCAAGTTGTGTACAACCAGCCTATTGGAAAATGTTCTCTCAATCAATCAGTCAGTGGTGCAAATGAGTGTATCTCTTTTGTTCATTCTGCCTTAGTTATTTCAGTACTTAACACTTTCAGTCTGCCCTTGCTTTATTTAGTTACTGAGCAAGGGACATTTAGATAGGTAAACTAAGAAAAGAATACTTGGTGACTCAAGCTGAAATTTACTACATTTGTTTCTACTTCTGAGTCTTCTTAGTAAGTTAAAGCTGTAGATCTTGGTAAGTTAGAATTTTGTCCGTAGAGTGAAAAGAATAAAACATACTTGCAAACAACACTCCAGGCTGTGACCATCAATAGCGATGAGTGAACCCTGAAAAGTTCACTGAACATTTACTAAACACAGCAGGAAACTGGTAAATCCCCAAACACAGCACACATATTCCATCAAAGTATATAGGAGCTGAGTCTTGTGTTTTTTTTCTGCCCTTTTAAGGACCTATTTGCAAACTTTTAATGTGGCTTAAAGTGATTGTTAAGCCGCGTACACACGAGCGGACTTTTGACGGACTGAACTCCGAAGGACTCTTTGATAGACTTTCGACGGAGTTCTGACAGAGTTCTGACGCAACGGACTTGCCTATACACAATCACACCAAAGTCCAACTGATTCGAAAGTGAGGACGTATGACCGGACTACAATCAGGAAGTTCATAGCCAGTAGCTGCCCTTGCGTCATTGTTCGTCCATCGGACTACCATACAGACGAACTAATTTTTCGACTGGACTCGAGTCCATCGGAAAAAATTTGAAACATGTTCTATTTCTAAAGTCCGTCTGATTTTTCGACAGCAAAGGTCCGATGAAGCCCACACATGATCGAATTGTCCAGTGGATTCGTTCCGTCTTTGCTGTCGAAAAGTCCGGTCCTGTGTACACGGCATAAAGGATTTTTTTTTTTTTTAAATAACAAACATGTCATACTTACCTCCACTGTACAGCTTGTTTTGCACAGAGTGGCCCCCGAAATCCTCTTCTGGGGTCTTCAGTGGCTCTCGTAGCTCCTCCCCGCATGACATAACCCCCTAGGAGAAGTGCTCTCCCGAGCAGGGTTACCTTGCGGGCGCGCTCCCAAGTCCAGCATTTGGGTCCACAGACACGTATGCCAGACTCGGCCCTGCCCCCCTGGCACATCATTGGATTTGATTGACAGAAGTGGGAGCCAATGGCTGCGCTGCTTTAAATATAATCTTGATTATTATAAATGTAATAATCAAGAGCTGGGACCCCATGGCGAGAGGGACAGTGCATCCCCGCCGAAGAGATGAAGGGGCTCAGGTAAGTAAAATGGGGGGCAGGGGGACTGTAACTGCCAGGTGTTTTTTCACCTTAATGCATAGGATGCATTAAGGTGAAAAAACCTGAGGGTTTACAACCCCTTTAATGTGCAACATTAAAAATGCACAATTCCTTTAACCACATCTGGCTATGTCACAATATATGGCCAAATGGAAACTTTGTTGATCTGGAAGGATGAACCTGTAAATCCTCCCTTTCTTGCTGCTCATGTGCAGCCCCAGAGGCCATGTAGCAGCATGACTTGTGATCGCTGTATCTCCCAGACACAATCACAGCAATCAGAATAGTAGTCGTAAACAAAGCCTTTGATTCACGCAGACTAATCACAGCAATCACAATAGTAAACAATGAATACAAATACTGAATTAATGCAGCATTTGAAAAGTTAGGAAACTGATTGCTAACACAGTCATTATAACTGTGATAAGCCACAGTGTAAAACAAAAAAAAAAAAAAACAAAAAACACACAATCACCACTATGGTGACACTGCACAGCTGTGGTGACAATAAGTCCCAAATAAGTACAAACATTGTAAAAAATAGGAAACTTTTTTTTGCATACTGAGCAAGTGCATTGTCACTATGGTGTTATACTGCCGTGTTGGTGATCATGTACAATGGCTGGTGGCTCTGATATCACTGTGTGTCAGTGCTGCCAGTCATTGACTCTGATCTTCACCACAGCAGTACAATGTTACCAGACCAGTGCTGCCAGTCACAGTGTTCCTAATCATTGATGCACCAGTCACAGTGTACCTGATAGCTGTCACACCAGTCACAGTGTACCTGATCACTGTCACACCAGTCACAGTGTCCCTAATCACCAGCACAACAATCATACTGTCCCTGATCACCTCCACACCAGTCATAATGTCATCCTAAAGACTCATTCATGTGTACAATGCTCTCTGAAGAGAGATTTGGATAGCTATTCAGAGCTAATTTGACAGCTGGTGAAGAGGCATTGTATTGCCCCCTCACTGCCTGTTTTAACCCCTTGGACCCCACACAAGCACCACCATTCACTTGAATGTGTTGCTATCATGGTTATAGGAGAGCAGAATAAAATCTGTTGTCATAAATAAAACTACCGAGTATCAAAAACCAAGGCAACAGACTAAATAAAAATTCTAGAATATACATTTCAAATATGGTCCACAGGGATGTGAAACTTGATCTAAGATACAACAGTTGATCGAGTAAGATACAACAGTGGTATTAGAAAAAATTGGGCCTGGGGTTATCCCACCATAAAATATTGGATGCAATATGTGAATGCGTAAAAACCACAGTTCATACATAGAAATATCATAAAAAAACAATAATAGAAGTTGCACGTACACTATTTATTCATTACCAAAGGGCAAAATGATGTTACCTACCTGAGAAAGGAGTCCTCAACTGCATCCAAAATGATCTTCTTAAAGACCACAACATGTGGTGTATGGCGCTCTTAAACAACTTTTTTTCTTGTCACTCATAGGAAGTAAATAATATACATTGTACTCACAATAATATCATTTCCTTGGAACACAGAAAGTCATTCACCTTCGGGGTTTTGCTGAGTAGCTTTGTGATGAGCATGATATGCAGATAGATGAGACTTAAAATATTAAGCCCTACAAATGATGTTTTTATCTAGGTTGAATTTGCAGATGTGAGTTAATTAGCTAATTGGTAATGTGTGATTCCTAATTGACCACTTGCTGATGTGATAATATGAGTTTAATTAGCATTGAAATAGTAATCTGTCCATTGTAAACAGGTATGTATACTAATTGATTAATTAATCAAGGTAGTTTTCATCAAGTGCTACGTTGTTATTTTATAAACATAGCTTTTTTTGTTGAATAAACAGAAAATGTAGATTTTTTTTTTTAAATTGATACAGCTTATTAGCTAATGAAATGTCAAAATGTCTGATTACATATTTGTGCCACATTCCACATTAATTCCATTGGGTACATTGGGTATGGTGTTAGCACATTTTTTAAATGTGACACGTAAATCATGAAATATATTAAGAAAAAAATGTAATAATTGTGATCTGTACTAGCTATATGTAAAAAGCATTTTATGCCCATAAACTGAAGACTGAAAACAATAATAAATCATACTATTTAAAGTAACATTAAGCTTCAGGTTTTTTTTAATTAAAAAAAATAAACATATATACTTTCCTGCTCTTCAAAATGGTTTTACACAGAGCAGCCCCAATTCTCTTCTTCTGGTGGCCCTGCAGGCTCTCCCATCTCCCATCAAGTGCCCCCCTATAAAACTGCTTTCAATGGGGGCACTCATGCAGGCTCGCTCCCAAGCCACCCTGTCTGCATCTACTGACACAGACCAGGGGCTCGGCCCTGCAACTGATCCCTCATCACAGCATTTGATTGACAGCAGTGGGAGCCATTGGCTTCCTTTCCTATTAATCTACCCAGTGAGGAGGGAGACAACGTCAAGAGTCACTGCTCTTGTGCACATCGTTGGATTGGGATCAGGCTCAGGTAAATATAAGGGGGGCTGGGGGTTCCTGCAGCACAGAAGGTTTTTTACTTTAAGAATGCAACCACTTTTAGGAGTTTTAAAAAGAAAAATGTTGTGTAACAAAGATACAAAGAGCCAATTACAAAATGCAAAACAAATTGAAATAAAACATCACTCAGCAGTAGGGATGAGCTTCGTGTTCGAGTCGAACCCATGTTCGACTCGAACATCATCTGTTCGCCCATTCGCCGAATTGCGAATGATATGGGCCGTTCGTGCCAAATTCATGTGGCGCATCACGGCCCATAATTCACTGCGGCATCGCAGTGCATTGCTGGCTGATGACTGGCCAAGCATGCACTATGACCCACAAGCTTGGCCAATCACAGCGCCATCTGTAGAGAGAGCTGTAATTGGCCAAAGCCAGGGTGGCTTTGGCCAATTATGGCTCAGAGGGTTTAGTACACGCCCCACACTATATAAGGCTGCCTGCACAGTGGCCCTGTGTAGTGTGTGTTCCGGCGTTGAGAGACAGAGACAGAGAGACAGTGTAATTTGATTTAAGTTAGAAAGATTAGACAGGACAGTCAGTCAGTTAGCTGCACTTACAGTGTATTGTGTATATATATATATATATATATATATATATATATATATATATATATATATGCATCCCAGGTGTTTATATATACACTGTATTCAGTTTAGCTAGATCTGTTCCTGTTATTATCTTCCTACTGACAGGCAGGCTTGTGTTGTTACAATATTTACAGCTACCTGAAGAAAATTGCTGGTGTTCTTCTGATCCTATTAGTACCACAGTCAGGCAGCTAGACTATTTACAGTTAGTGTAGTGCGTCTTCCTCACAGTGTTCAGCTAAAGCTACAAGTTAGTTTAGTGTGACCTCTGCACAGTGTTCAGCTAAAGCTACAAGTTAGTGTAGTGCGACCTCTGCACAGTGTTCAGCTAAAGCTACAAGTTAGTGTAGTGCGTCCTCTGAACAGTGTTCAGCTAAAGCTACACATTAGTGTAGTGCACAGTGTTAAGCTAAAGCTACAAGTTAGTGTAGTGCGTCCTCTGAACAGTGTTCAGATAAAGCTACAAGTTAGTGTAGTGCGACCTCTGCACAGTGTTCAGCTAAAGCTACAAGTTAGTGTAGTGCATCCTCTGAACAGTGTTCAGCTAAAGCTACAAGTTAGTGGTGTTTTCCTGATCCTATCACTACCGCAGGCAGCTACATTATTTTAATGTTAGTGTAGTGCGTCCTCTGCACAGTGTTCAGCTAAAGCTATCTGTAGAAGGTTGGTGGTGTTTTCCTGATCCTATCACTACTGCAGGCAGCTACATTATTTACATGTTAGTGTAGTGTGACCTCTGCACAGTGTTCAGCTAAAGCTACAAGTTAGTGTAGTGCGTCCTCTGAACAGTGTTCAGCTAAAGCTACAAGTTAGTATAGTGCGACCTCTGCACAGTGTTCAGCTAAGACTACAAGTTAGTGTAGTGCGTCCCCTGAACAGTGTTCAGCTAAAGCTACAAGTTAGTGGTGTTTTCCTGATCCTATCACTACCACAGACAGCTACATTATTTTAACGTTAGTGTAGTGCGTCCTCTGCACAGTGTTCAACTAAAGCTATCTGTAGAAGGTTGGTGGTGTTTTCCTGATCCTATTACTACTGCAGGCAGCTAAATTATTTACACATTAGTGTAGTGCGACCTCTGCACAGTGTTAAGCTAAAGCTACAAGTTAGTGTAGTGCGTCCATCTCACAATGTTCAGCTAAAGCTACAAGTTAGTGTAGTGTGTCCTCCTCACAGTGTTCAGCTAAAGCTACAAGTTAGTGTAGTGCGACCTCTGCACAGTGTTCAGCTAAAGTTACAAGTTAGTGTAGTGCGACCTCTACACAGTGTTCAGCTAAAGCTACAAGTTAGTGTAGTGCGACCTCTGCACAGTGTTCAGCTAAAGCTACAAGTTAGTGTAGTGCATCCACTGAACAGTGTTTAGCTAAAGCTACAAGTTAGTGTAGCGCACAGTGTTCAGTTAAAGCTACAAGTTAGTGGTGTTTTCCTGATCTTATCACTACCGCAGGCAGCTATATTATTTTAACGTTAGTGTAGTGTAGGGATGAGCCGAACACCCCCCTGTTCGGTTCGCACCAGAACATGCGAACAGGAAAAAAGTTCGTTCGAACACGCGAACACCGTTAAAGTCTATGGGACACGAACATGAATAATCAAAAGTGCTAATTTTAAAGGCTAATATGCAAGTTATTGTCATAAAAAGTGTTTGGGGACCTGGGTCCTGCCCCAGGGGACATGGATCAATGCAAAAAAAAGTTTTAAAAACGGCCGTTTTTTCAGGAGCAGTGATTTTAATAATGCTTAAAGTCAAACAATAAAAGTGTAATATCCCTTTAAATTTCGTACCTGGGGGGTGTCTATAGTATGCCTGTAAAGGGGCGCATGTTTCCTGTGTTTAGAACAGTCTGACAGCAAAATGACATTTTGAAGGAAAAAACTCATTTAAAACTACCCGCGGCTATTGCATTGCCGACAATACACATAGAAGTTCATTGATAAAAACGGCATGGGAATTCCCCAAAGGGGAACCCCGAACCAAAATTCCTTCAGGTCTGGTATGGATATTAAGGGGAACCCCGGCCAAAATTAAAAAAAAAAAATGACGTGGGGTTCCCCCTAAATTCCATATCAGACCCTTCAGGTCTGGTATGGATTTTAAGGGGAACCCCGCGCCAAAAAAAAAAAAAAAACGGCGTGGGGTCCCCCCAAAAATCCATACCTGACCCTTATCCGAGCACGCAACCTGGCAGGCCGCAGGAAAAGAGGGGGGGACGAGAGTGCGGCTCCCCCTCCCTCCTGAACCGTACCAGGCCACATGCCCTCAACATTGGGAGGGTGCTTTGGGGTAGCCCCCCAAAACACCTTGTCCCCATGTTGATGAGGACAAGGGCCTCATCCCCACAACCCTGGCCGGTGGTTGTGGGGGTCTGTGGGCGGGGGGCTTATCGGAATCTGGAAGCCCCCTTTAACAAGGTGACCCCCAGATCCCGGCCCCCCCCCTGTGTGAAATGGTAAGGGGGTACATAAGTACCCCTACCATTTCACTAAAAAAGTATCAAAAATGTTAAAAATGACAAGAGACAGTTTTTGACAATTCCTTTATTTAAATGCTTCTTCTTTCTTCTATCTTCCTTCATCTTCCTTCATCTTCTGGTTCTTCTGGCTCTTCTGGTTCTTCCTCCGGCGTTCTCGTCCAGCATCTCCTCCGCGGCGTCTTCTATCTTCTTCTCCTCGGGCCGCTCCGCACCCATGGCATGGGGGGGAGGCTCCCGCTCTTCTCTTCTTCTTTTCTTCTCTTCTTCTCTTCTTAATTTTCTTCTCCGGGCCGCTCCGCAATCCATGCTGGCATGGAGGGAGGCTCCCGCTGTGTGACGGCGCTCCTCGTCTGACAGTTCTTAAATAACGGGGGGGGCGGGGCCACCCAGTGACCCCGCCCCCCTCTGACGCACGGTGACTTGACGGGACTTCCCTGTGACGTCACGGGGAATGCCACAGGGAAGTCCCGTCAAGTCGCCGTGCGTCAGAGGGGGGGCGGGGTCACCGGGTGGCCCCGCCCCCCCGTTATTTAAGAACTGTCAGACGAGGAGCGCCGTCACACAGCGGGAGCCTCCCTCCATGCCAGCATGGATTGCGGAGCGGCCCGGAGAAGAAAATGAAGAAGAGAAGAAGAGAAGAAAAGAAGAAGAGAAGAGCGGGAGCCTCCCCCCCATGCCATGGGTGCGGAGCGGCCCGAGGAGAAGAAGATAGAAGATGCCGCGGAGGAGATGCTGGACGAGAACACCGGAGGAAGAACCAGAAGAGCCAGAAGAACCAGAAGATGAAGGAAGATAGAAGAAAGAAGAAGCATTTAAATAAAGGAATTGTCAAAAACTGTCTCTTGTCATTTTTAACATTTTTGACACTTTTTTCGTGAAATGGTAGGGGTACTTATGTACCCCCTTACCATTTCACACAGGGGGGGGCCGGGATCTGGGGGTCACCTTGTTAAAGGGGGCTTCCAGATTCCGATAAGCCCCCCGCCCGCAGACCCCCACAACCACCGGCCAGGGTTGTGGGGATGAGGCCCTTGTCCTCATCAACATGGGGACAAGGTGTTTTGGGGGGCTACCCCAAAGCACCCTCCCAATGTTGAGGGCATGTGGCCTGGTACGGTTCAGGAGGGAGGGGGGGCCGCACTCTCGTCCCCCCCTCTTTTCCTGCGGCCTGCCAGGTTACGTGCTCGGATAAGGGTCTGGTATGGATTTTTGGGGGGACCCCACGCCGTTTTTTTTTTTTTTTTTGGCGCGGGGTTCCCCTTAAAATCCATACCAGACCTGAAGGGCCTGGTATGGAATTTAGGAGGACTCCCACGTCATTTTTTTTTTTTTAATTTTGGTTCGGGGTTCCCCTTTGGGGAATTCCCATGCCGTTTTTATCAATGAACTTCTATGTGTATTGTCGGCAATGCAATAGCCGCGGGTAGTTTTAAATGAGTTTTTTTCCTTCAAAATGTCATTTTGCGATGGGGGCGTGGCGACCGGACTCCAAGATGGACGTGTAGTCTAGGAGCTCCGCTCGTCCACCGGAGATATCCGCATCCATCGAACACCATCGGCGATATCAGACCTCACAAACACCTCCACAGAGACAACGAAGCCCCGCTCTCTGCAACAAGGATGCCCCGGCACCGAAAGACCCCACAACAGCCGCGGAAATTGGACTCCTTTTTCGGCTCAGCGGCGCGCGGCCTACAGCAAAATGGCCGCGACGGAGCTCAGAACTCACAGCAGCGGCATCCGTCCGGAGCGCCCGTGAGAGGTCAGGGGACACCACCCAAAACAACCCATCCGCAACAGTGCCCCAGCGAAGCCTCCTCTGGGACGTCCAGCCCCACTACCAGGAGCCCAGCCAAATCCAGGCAGAGAAGGGACTCCCCTGCTAGGCCGCAACCCGACCTGAGCATGGAGGTAAGCGGGCCGCAAAATGCCAGCACAAGCCAGCATACACAGGGGGGGGACCCCATAGCAGACTTTCCCACAGCAGACAGGCCAGTGTCAGACACGATGCTTAAAGACATGTTACTGTCTTTGAGATCCTCACTACAGACAGACATGCTCCAAGGCCTAAATGATTGCCAGAGGGAAGTTCAAGCCATAGGCCACAGGGTAAACCATGTTGAAACTAAAATGGAGGAATACACTTCTTCATACAACCAGCTGGTAGACGCACACAAGGCACAGGGAGAAGATATAGTGTGGTTAAAAGACAAAATGGCGGACTTAGAAGACAGGTCCAGGAGGAACAACCTTAAACTAAGAGGAGTCCCCGAATCCATCCCTCCTAACCAGCTCCTGCAGTTTGCCCAAACCCTTTTTTCCACCCTGATGCCGGGAGCAACGGCCCAAGACCTCCTTGTGGACAGGATCCACAGGATCCCCAAACCTTCATTTCTATCTGACGACACCCCAAGAGATACA
The DNA here is from genome assembly GCF_042186555.1 of Aquarana catesbeiana. Classification (NCBI taxonomy): domain Eukaryota; kingdom Metazoa; phylum Chordata; class Amphibia; order Anura; family Ranidae; genus Aquarana; species Aquarana catesbeiana. The sequence continues at coordinate 332,203,596 of NC_133328.1, read as the reverse complement.
CTCCTCAGAATGCATTTCTATCACATCAAGGATCAAATCCTCCAACTCTCACGCAAACAGGAGAATTTACCCCAACAATATGCTAACATCAGGATGCTCCCTGACCTGTCCAGACACACACTGCAGCGTCGTCGCAACTTGCTGACGATCACCAAGGCGTTAAGGAACCACAATATTCTACACAAGTGGAAATATCCTGCAACCCTGTCTATTACTCACAACGGGAACACAATATCCGTGTCTAAACTAGAAGAAGGCCTTACAGCTCTACGTCAATGGGGCATCATCACTGATCAAAATCCCCAACCAGCTGAGCCCACAAACCTACAGCACATGCAAAACGAATGGCAGGTGGTCTCTAAGAGACGTTCACCAAAGAAAAAGATAGCCGATGGTCTAACATAAACCTACTTACATAATTCAATCTCTCCGGGATGGAGACATCTAATTAGATTCTCATCTATCACCCTCCGTACAGCAGTAGCAGCTAAGACTGCACGAGGATCAGTTTTCAGATCCATTTCTTATGTCCACCCAGTTAACATTTCTTGTTTTTTTGTCATTTTTCCTTTTGTTTCATTTTTTGGATATACGCAGCATCCTTTGCAACGACATGTCATCCACCGCTGAAGAAGACGTCCACCAGATACTCTTCTCAATTCCAGCGTCAGAGACACGAATAATAACCACCGGGAACTGTAAGTACCAACAACACACAGCCACCAAACCTTATTCCCCCACACTATGACGATCAAAATCTTATCAATCAACGCCAGAGGCTTAAACCATCCGGCAAAGAGATTTTCTCTGTGGAAAGAAGCCTGTAAACAGGATGCGGACATTCTTTGTGTCCAAGAAACACATTTCAAACTACACAACACCCCCAAATGCCTGCATACCGCATACCCAACTATCTACATGTCCTGCGATCCCAAAAGTAAAAAAGGTGGAGTTCTCCTAGCCATAAGAAACTCTCTTTCGTTCCAACCCAAAGAAGTTATTACAGACGAGGGAGGTCGTTATTTAATTGTCACAGGAGACATCAACTCCAACCCATACACGATTGTCACGCTGTATGCTCCAAATTCACATCAATTGCGTTTCCTAAAAAAAGTTCTCATTAAAGCCAGTGCCATGAAATATGGTAACCTTCTAATCTGTGGAGACTTCAACGTGATTTCAGATCCTCTCTTAGACTCATCCTCAGGTAAACCCACCAGCAAGCTATCCCTCCACAATATCCTGAAACAGGAAGAACTATTCGATACATGGAGATGTCTCCACGCGAACGAAAGAGACTATACCTTTTTCTCCAGCAGACATGGTTCTTACTCACGTATAGACATGTTTTTAACAGACAAATGGCTCCTGCAAAATGTTGAATCAACAAAAATACACGATATTACATGGTCAGACCATGCTGCCATATCTATGTCTGTTTTAGAGAAGGGAGTCTCCTCCTCACCACCCATCTGGCGCTGTAATTCACGCATTATTCAAGACCCACACTTTCAAAAGTCAATTTCTCAGCATCTCAAAAATTATTTCTCAGACAACTCGGATTCAGTCTCAGACCCATATATAGTCTGGAACGCCCATAAGGCCTTCATACGAGGCATTTTAATACAAATAGGAGCTAGAGAGAAAAAGAGACGGGCCAAAGAATTTACTGAGATTCTCACAAAAATACACACTATAGACGCACAAAACAAACAAGCACCATCAGCACCCCTGATTAAACAACTATCAATCCTTAGGGAAAAACTAAGAGAGTTACTAACACAACAATATGATAAACACCTTAGACGTCTGAAACTAAATTATTATCATAATGCAAATAGAGCAGGTAAATACCTGGCGAACAGACTTAAGGCGGCCCGTACCAAATCTAGAATAGCATACTTGCTACACCCCTCTGATAAACACAAAATTATCAATCCCAAAGACATAGCGAACCAATTTGCCACATATTATAGCTCACTATATAACCTACACACTGACACATCTACATACCAACCAACAGCAGATAAAATACAAACGTTCCTGGAAAAGATAAACCTCCCATCTCTATCAGAAACTCAACTAAATACTCTTAATAACCCCATCACAACACAGGAAATAGAAAACACAATATATTCTCTACCTAATGGGAAATCACCAGGCCCAGACGGCCTTTCTAATGAATACCTTAAAGCATTCAAATCCATACTCTCTCCACACATGTCTAAGGTATTCAACAAAGCCACAACCGCCGCAACCCTCCCACAAGAGATGCTGAGAGCACACATAGTGACACTTCCTAAACCAGGGAAAGACCCTAATACACCAGCTAATTTTAGACCCATATCCCTTCTCAACTCAGATACTAAGGTATATGCAAAATTATTAGCTAAAAGACTAACTAATATCATACCTACATTAGTCAAAAGCGACCAGATGGGCTTTGTGAGGGGGAGACAGACCTCTGATGCTACCAGGAGAATCATTAATGTGCTGCATCATGCGGAGCAATCTCGAACGCCTTCTCTGCTGCTATCCATAGACGCAGAGAAGGCGTTCGACAGAGTCCATTGGACATATATGGAAATGGTTTTACACAAATATGGCTTCCAGGGCCCCATCTTAAAAGCTATTATGGCCTTATACTCCTGTCCTTCAGCACAAGTATATTCCAATGGTTTTCTGTCCACAACTTTTAAAATATCAAATGAGACGAGGCAGGGCTGCCCCCTGTCTCCGACCATTTTTAATCTAATGATTGAACCCTTGGCTGAAACCATTAGGACTCACCCACAGATTAAGGGCTTTCAGTTTGGCTCCACAACACACACCATCAACCTGTTTGCGGATGACGTAATCCTCCTATTGACTAATCCACTCACATCTTTAACCGAAGTACACAATATCCTCACTGAATTTGGGGATATCTCCTACTACAAAGTCAATTTTACTAAATCAGTGATTCTAGATCTGGGAGTACCTCCCAACACCAGAAGCACCCTACAAACAAACCTACCCTATACATGGAGCGCTGGAAGAATCACTTATTTAGGAATAAAAATTACTAATAAAACATCGGCACTTGCTAAGGCTAACATGCCTCCACTAATAGCCAAACTGGAAGTCCAGTTAAAGGACATGTCTAAAAAAGAAACATCATGGCTGGGCAGAATAACTGCCTACAAAATGTTAATATTGCCTCAAATACTCTATTTGTTTCGCACCCTAGCAGTTCACATTCCAAGTCATTACCTCAAGAGCATTTCAAATCTCAGTTGGAAATACATCTGGGATGGGAAAAAAGCCAGATGCTCACGGAATAATCTAACAACACACAAAAAAGCAGGAGGGGCAGGATTAGTAGACATATATGATTACCTGTGGGCGGTACGTCTAGACCAGATTAAATACTGGTTCCAAGAGAACGACACCCCATTATGGGTGAACATTGAAAACACAATTTCACCAACAAAACACCTAGCACTAATGCTTATAAGCGACAGCTGGGACCACTGGGACATACACAAACTATCACCTACATTGCAGACCTCTCTGAAAGCATGGAGATACATTATAGAACAACAAAAACAGGATAACCAAATGATAAACTATAAATTGCCACTAACTCTGTTAGAATCCAAAATACCAATGATAAGAGTCAAAGATTTGACAGATAAGGGCATCACACATATCTCTGACCTATACGAGGGAACACAACACAAATCAGTAGACCGCATTATGACACAATACCAACTCAGGAATGACACAAGATTCTTATGCATGAGAATCGCACACTTCCTTAAAACACGAGCTACACCAAACATATCCATACCAAGCACAATATGGCAATTCTACTCCACATCCAAACAAGACACAAAAGGCATATCATTCTTTTACAACTTAATTCACGGGAAGCTACAGTTCACCAAAACTATAGCAATGACAAAATGGGAGGCAGATCTCGGTACCACCTTCTCAGATGACCAATGGATACACTCCTTTAGAGAAATTCATAAAGCGTCTCATTGTGTTAAACACTGGGAACTTGTAATTAAAATGGCCAATAGATGGCACTATACTCCGTACAGAATAGCTACCTTCTTCCCAGGTGCATCACCAAAATGCTGGAGAGAATGTGGCCACATAGGAAATTTGATACATATGCTCTGGCATTGCCCAAGCATAAAGAGTCTTTGGAATCAAGTATTCCAATTAATCTCCTCCATAACAGGGATGCTTACAAAACCTGACCCAGCCCTGGCGATACTACACTTGAACATAGATAAATTCCAGACAACCTTTAGACCTGTCATAACCCACATACTCCTGGAAACACGTTTCCTGATCCTACGTAATTGGAAATCCAGTAAAGCTATAAATGTATCTGACGTAATCACAGCAGTTCACAGAAACTATACTTTTGAATATCTTATAGCCATAAACTCTATGACTTATAAAAGGTTCGACGAATATTGGTCTATATGGCCTAAAAACTCTGACAATAAATGAGAAGTTATTATTATTATTTCAATGATAAGACAATATAAGTTAACTATGTATATCTGATGATGCGTATATCAATGTACCTTTCAAAGTACCTTTCATGTTCTGTTTAATATGAAAATACCCAATAAAAAATATTGAAAGAAAAAAAATGTCATTTTGCTGTCAGACTGTTCTAAACACAGGAAACATGCGCCCCTTTACAGGCATACTATAGACACCCCCCAGGTACGAAATTTAAAGGGATATTACACTTTTATTGATTGACTTTAAGCATTATTAAAATCACTGCTCCTGAAAAAACGGCCGTTTTTAAAACTTTTTTTTGCATTGATCCATGTCCCCTGGGGCAGGACCCAGGTCCCCAAACACTTTTTATGACAATAACTTGCATATAAGCCTTTAAAATTAGCACTTTTGATTATTCATGTTCGTGTCCCATAGACTTTAACGGTGTTCGCATGTTCGAACAAACTTTTTTCCTGTTCGCATGTTCTGGTGCGAACCGAACAGGGGGGTGTTCGGCTCATCCCTAGTTCTCATATTACAGGCAGGCAGTTGATTTTGCTAGCTGCAGTATCAGTATATATATGAAACATCTTCAGGAGGCCTTGCAGTAAGGTCTGTGCAACGCGTTCCCAGAGACTGGGAGGTTACAAACTCCTGTTTCTGGACAATGTGTTGCTGAGGCTTCGCTCAGTCAAAGAAGGAGCGGTGGAGAAGGTGGTCGTCTGACCGATGCGTTCAGACAATTTTTTAGTCCACAGCCCCAAGGTATGATCAGTTCCAGCAACCATCGCCAGCGTCTGTTTTACATGGTGCAGGAATACCTAGGGGCAAGATCTGACTTGGACACCTTTCCCACCGAAAATCCTCTGGGTTACTGGGACTTGAGGATGGATCACTGGCCAGAGCTTGCACAGTATGCAATTGAGCTACTGGCCTGTCCTGCATCCAGCGTTCTTTCGGAACACACATTCAGTGCTGCAGGAGGCTTTGTAACTGATCACAGGGTGCGTCTGTCCACCGACTTGGTCAATTGACTGACCTTCATAAAAATGAATCAGTCTTGGATCACCACCAGCTACCAGGGACTTGAGGATGGATCACTGGCCAGAGCTTGCACAGTATGCAATTGAGCTACTGGCCTGTCCTGCATCCAGCGTTCTTTCGGAACACACATTCAGTGCTGCAGGAGGCTTTGTAACTGATCACAGGGTGCGTCTGTCCACCGACTCGGTCGATTGACTGACCTTCATAAAAATGAATCAGTCTTGGATCACCACCAGCTACCAAGCACCTGCTGCTGATGTAACTGAATACATTTTTTTGAAATGTCAGATCCCTTCAAAGACTGCCTATGCTGATGCTGAGTGACTATCCTGTTATACTGAGTAATTATCCTCTTCCTCCTCAATGATCATGATGATAGCTTGTAAGAACATTTTTGGTTCTGGGCGCTGCCAGTCCCACCACCAGTGCCTAAGGCTCAATTTTTCAGCCCCTGTTTAACAGGGGCATGTAATTACAATTTTTCATGCAATTCTTTGCAGCAGGGCTAGATCCTGCACTCCAACTAGAGTATCTGTGAGGGGTTGCAGTGTTGTGGCACCAGCACCAGTGCCTAAGGCCCAATTTTTCAGCCCCTGTTTAACAGGGGCGCGTAATTACAATTTTTGATTCAATTCTTTGCAGCAGGGCTAGTTCCTGCACTCCAACTAGAGTATCTGTGAGGGGTTGCAGTGTTGTGGCACCAGCACCAGTGCCTAAGGCCCAATTTTTCAGCCCCTGTTTAACAGGGGCGTGTAATTACAACTTTTGATGCAATTCTTTGCAGCAGGGCTAGTTCCTGCACTCCAACTAGAGTCTCTGTGAGGGGTTCCAGTGTTGTGGCACCAGCACCAGTGCCTAAGGCCCAATTTTTCAGCCCCTGTTCAACAGGGACATGTAATTAGAATTCTTGATCTAATATTTCACAGCAGGGCCTGTTTCTGCGCTCACCAAAAGTATCTGTGAGGACTTACAGTGTTGTGGCACCAGCACCCCCACCACCACCAAAGGCCCAATTTTTCTGCTCCTGTTCAACAGGGGCATGTAATTACAATTCTTGATCTAATATTTCACAGCAGGGCCCTGTGAGGGCTTACAGTGTTGTGGCCACAACAACACCTAAGGCCCAAATTTATGCTGAGTATTTAGGGCAGGCCCTTACTTTCAAACATCCAACTTACAAACGACTCCTACTTGCAAACGAAAGGCGACAACAGGAAGTGAGATGAAATCTACCCCTAGGAAGGGAAATTCTGTCCTGTAAGAGTTAATATGGGAAAAACTTTTTTACTTTCCACTGATGCTTTATCACCAATCGTTGTTTCACAAAAAAACCCAAATTTTCAAAAAACATTTGTCATTGGGACAAAAAGTGAGGTGAAATCTTCTGAAAAGGAGCACAGACAGCAAAACAAATGTCACAGGGGTAATAACCCTTTTCTAGGTTTTCCAAAAAGCTTAAAATAGATTTTTTGGCTGGAGCTAAACACGTTAAAAATTTACCAGTTCAAAATTACAAACAGATTCTACTTAACAACAAACCTACAGTCCCTGTCTTGTTTGCACCGCCTGTATACTGCTGTTCAGAGTATATAGGGCCTGGGGGCCCCACACCTTTCCTTTTTTAATTTGGCCCCAAAGGGCCTGGTAATGGACTTGGGGGTACCCATGCCATTTGTCTCACTGATTTTCATCCATATTGCCAGGACCCGACATTATATTAAAGCCGCAAGCAGTTTTAAATGACTTTTTTCCTTTAAAAATTACATTTTGTGCAGGGACTGTTCTAAGCACGGGAAACACGCACCACTTTACAGGCATACTATAGACATCCCCAGGTACAATATTTAAAGGAATATTTCATTTTTTTTTTTTTTTACTTTAAGCATCATTAAAATCAGTGCTCCCGAAAAAACGCCAGTTTTTAAAAGTTTTTTTTGCATTGATACATTACCCCTGGGGCAGGACCCGGGTCCCCAAACCCTTTTTAGGACAATACTATGCAAATTAGCCTTTAAAATGAGCACTTTTGATTTCGAACGTTCGAGTCCCATAGACGTCAATGAGGTTCTAACGTTCGTGCAAATTTTCGGTCCGTTCGCAGGTTCTGGTGCGAACCGAACCGGGGGGTGTTTGGCTCATCCCTACTCAGCAGTAACAGTCTATAAAAAACACTTGGAATGTGTAATTTTGGTAATTAAAGGTAATGAAAATCTATAATTTTCTCAGGTGTGAGAGTCAGTAAATCCTCGCAGAGAAAAGCCATCAAGTATCACATATGTAAGAAATAAAGGTCAAAGTCAAGAGTAAAATTATTTATTTTAGGAAAGTAACTCTTTTACTTTATTTAACATAGCCATAAAAAGGTAACAGTCCACTGCCGAATAAAACAGGCAGTTTTTATGTAGTAGAAAATAAGGAATTAGGAAGAATGACCTATGCTTATTCATGAAGTGGAGTAAATGGAGGACAGATATAACAAGTTACTAACCAGCTTTGGACCACCCGCCGACCATTTACTGTGGCAGGGTGGCCCAGCTGCGCGAAGCAACATACCTGTATGTTGCAGCTTCTTTCGGGTCTGGGGCACACGCGCACCACCGGCGACCAGTTTAAGGTGGACCCAATGTTGACACCCGGTGATCTCTCCCAACAGAGGCAGAATGACGGTCTGCCTATATAAACAAGGCAGAACGGTGTTCGGTCTGTGGGGAAGATGGAGATCTTGTGTTTCTGCTAAGCCAAAGTATCCCCCACACAGTTAGCAAACACTCCCTAGGAGCACATTTAATCCTTTGATCGCTCCTGATGTTAACCCCTTCCCTGCCAGTGTCATTAGTGCAATGACAGTGCATTTTTTTAGCACTGATCACTGTATTGGTGTCACTGGTCACTTAATGTCAGATTTGTCTGCCGTCATGTCGCAGTACCACTAAAAATCATCGATTGCCGCCATTACTAGTAAGAATAAAAATAAAAATGACATAAAAATACCCCATAGTTTGTAGGCTCAATAACTTTAGCTCAAACCAATCAATATACGCTTATTGGGATTTTTGTTACTAAAAATATGTAGCAGAATTCATATTGGCCTAAATTGATGAAGAAATTTGATTTTTTTTTAAATTTTTATATTGGATATGTTTTATAGCAGAAAGTAAAAAAAAATATTTTTTAATTGTTGTTCTCTTTTTGTTTATAACGCAAAAAATAAAAACCATGGAGGTGATCAAATGCCACCAAAAGAAAACTCTATTTGTGGGAAAAAAGGAGATACATCTTGTTTGATTACAGTGTTGCATGAACGCGCAATTAACAGTTAAGGTAGCGCAGTGCCAAATTGCAAAAAATGCTCTGGTCAGGAAGGGGGTGAAACTATATATATATATATATATATATATATATACATTTGAGTTGATATCATTTATATCAGTTGCTCAGGCTGTCTCTCACACTTTGTAGTAGCTTGTAATTGTCATTATAAAGATTCTGTGACAGATATGCCAGAAATTGATGACCTCTTGAGGTTACATGTCCACATGACCTCCATGTGTTACTACACATCTTTAATTTATTTTTGGACCCCTGATTCTTCTGTGATAAGTTTATCATTCTGACTTATACATTTCTGTTTTTCCTATGCGTAAAAATGTGAATATACTAAATATTTTCCTGTTTATGTGATGAATTTAGAAAGACTGTAAATGGGGCCTCTATGCTCAAAAGAGTATGTATAACTATATATGCATATAGTGGTACACTGTGCAACAAATGTAACCACTTTCCGACCAGCCAACGTCATTGTATTGCAGCCAGTCAGCTCGTTCCCGCAAATCGCCATCATTGTACGTCGATTTGGGAACTCTATTTCATGGATGCGCACGGATTCCTCCCACTGGCCAGTGGGGAGCCAATCAGCAGGTGGGGCAGACTCGATGTCCACTGGCCACCTGTGATCGTTCTCCGCAGTGACAGAACGGGGATCTGCCTGTGTAAACAAGGCAGATCTCCATTCTGACATAGGAGATCACACAGATACTGTCTTTCTGCTATGCAGGAAGATGGATCTCTGTGTTTCCCCAGGCAGCCCATCCCCCATACAGTTAGAAAACACCAGCAGGGAACACATTTAACCCCTTGATCACCCCTGATGTTAATTCCTTCCCTGCCAGTGTCATTAGTACAATAACAGTGCATATTTTTACCACTGATTACTGTAATAATATTAATGGTTCCCAAAAAAGTGTCAAAAATGTCAGGTGTCCAATCTGTCCGCCGCAATGTCGCTGCCCCACTAAAAATCGCAGATCACCGCCATTAGTAGTAAAAAAATAATAATAATAAAAATGCCACAAATCTATTCCCTATTTTGCAGACGCTATAACTTTTGCGCAAACCAATCAATATACGCTTATTGCGATTTTTGTTTACCAAAAATTTGTAGAAGAATATATATATATATCGCCCTAAATTGAGGAAGACTTTTTTTTATATTATTTTCAGGACGTTTACTATATCAAAAAGTAAAAAATATTGCTTTTTTTCAAAATATATGCTATTTTTTTGTTTATAGTGCAAAAAAATAAAAACCGCAGAGGTAATCAAATACCATCAAAATAAATCTCTATTTGTGGGAAAAAAATGACATAAATTTTGTTTGGGTACAATGTCGCCCGACTGCGCAATTGTCAGTTAAAGCGCCACAGTGCTGTATTGTAAAAAATGGCCTGGTCAATAAGGGGGTAAATCCTTGCAGTCCTTAAGTGGCTAAAGTCAAAATTTAAAAACAACATACATGATGCAGTCTGTCACTTAGCATTAACAAAGCAGTCTTTGTTTTTCTGATTCCCCATGTAACGTGTGTTTTTACCTGGTAATCCTACTATTTTTGTTCAACTTCCTTTAACAAACCAAGCTGTGTAACAAAAGTGGAAGTTAGAGGTTTGAGACCATTTAACACTAACATGGGTACCTACAATGGTCTGCTTTTATTTTTTTATGTAAAACATTTATCCCCCTCAAAAAAAACTATTTAAGAAAAAGTTAAAAAATGATAAAGTTGTTCTACACATTTATCTAAATGAAAAAAGCACAATTAGGACAGGAATGCATTTTAATCACTTAATCACTTGACACCTACCCACAGTACATTTACTGTGGGTGGGCGGCAGCTCAGGACTAAAAAAAATGGTATGTCACTTGCAGCGGCAAGATCTCGTTGCTTGGTACCAGGCCGCTATGACTAATCATAGCAATCTCATGATTAGGCCTCTTTCACACGGACTGTCCGTTCAGGTCCGCCTGACAGTTTTTTAGGTGGACCTGAACGGACACTCCATGGAGGTCTATGGAGCATCAGATGTCAGCGGTGACATGTCCACTGACATCCGACCCGCTCCGACCCGAAAAAGTGTAACGGAGGAAAAACCTACTTTTCCATCCGTTTTCGGATCAGATCGGGTGACAACGGACTCTACGGTCCGTCATCACCCGATCCCCCATCGGCGGAGCGATCCCCGCTGAGCAAGCGGATGTTCACTGATCCGCCCCATGTGAAAGAGCCCTTACATGTAAGCAAAACATGACAGCTTGCTTACTATTGTGATGTTGTGATTTACACATTTTCTCTCATTAAATGTGTTTTGTTAATACATTAATACACTAGTAGAATGTGTTTAAAAAATTTCATTTTAACCACTTCAGCTCCGGAAGATTTTACCCCCCTCCTGACCAGAGCACTTTTTACAATTTGGCACTGTGTTGCTTTAACTGACAATTGCGTGGTCATGCAATGTTGTACCCAAACGACATTTGCGTCCTTTTTTTCCACAAATAGAGCTTTCTTTTGGTGGTTTTTGATCTCCTCTGTTGTTTATATTTTTTGTGCTATAAAAAAAAAAAAAGCGACAATTTTGGAAAAAAAAAACAAAACAATTTTTTTTAACTTTTTGCTATAATAAATATCCCCAAATTTAAAAAAAAAAATTCTTCATCAATTTATAATATATGTATATTCTTCCACATATTTTTGGAAAAAAAATTGCAATAAGCGTATATTAGAAGTAGATTGGTTTGCGCAAAAGTTATAGCGTCTACAAACTATGGGAAAGATTTATGGCATTTTTATTGCATTTTGTATTATTTTTTTTTACTAGTAATGGCGGTGATCTGCGATTTTTAGCAGTATTGCGGCATTGCGACGTACAGATCGGACACTTTTGGCACATTTTTTGGACCATTGACAATTATACAGCGACCAGTGCTATAAAAATGCACTGATTACTGTGTAAATGTCACTGGCAGGGAAGGGGTTAACACTAGGGGGTGATCAAGGGGTTAAATGTGTGTTCCCTCAGTGTCTTCTAACTGTATGGAGATAGGACTGAGTAGGAGAGGGGACATATCACTGTTCCTACTTACTAGGAACAAACAACATGTCTCATCTCCTCTGACAGCACAGATATTTGTTGCTCTCATCCCCACTATCGCGCATGGCCGGTGGCAATCGTGACCGCTGGCCATGCTCATCGGGTCCCCCGCTGTGCAGCGGGCACGCGTGCCTCCGGTGGCACGTGCATGCCCTCTCGTGGCCGAAAGGGAAAGAACGTACCCATACGAGATTTCATCCAGGAGAGCTATTCTGCCTCAGTATATCTGTGTGAGCCAGTCGGGAACCGGTTAAGAATATTTATTCCATTTTCTAATCATTAGTGGGGTCAAGTCGATGTTCATTTTCACCTGCAGTGACAACAAAATTCAAAGGAGAAGGATGGAAACTTTTTTTGAATGAATTAATTTCTAAGGCCCCTTTCACAAATGTGGACCGTCTGTACACTTTTATTTTATCTGTTGACAGATGAAAAACTGGCATCAATGCATCTCTATGGAAAAATGGATGTAAACAGATGATCATCCATTTACATCCATTGACATTCACTTCCATCAACATCCTTTTTTGGAATGGATTAAAGCCCTATTTTTCTTTCATTAAAAAAATGTATTTGACATAAAACAGATGTAAATGGACAAACGGCCAATTTTTGTATGAAAAAATGGCTCAAGGACTAGCTGGTGGATGTAATAACTGATGTAAGAACGTATGAAAAACAGATGAAAAATGGATGAAAAACGGATGACATATTGATGACAAAACTGATGTAAACTTCATTGTTTTTCCTTTGAAATAATGTGACTGAACTAATGAAACAAAGGGACTGCATGTGTGAAAGGGGATGAACAGTGAATGTGGTTTTCCATTCACTTCAAAATTTAATAATAAAATTAAATATTTTTTTCAAGTATTCTCAAACAACATCTTCAAAAGTATTGAATATACTGATGAGAACATTCATATAAATGTTCGTACAAAAATATACTAGTGTATAGCGAGCTTTTCACTGGACCCTATCTCTTCCTTTAACTACAGTGGGGATGGAAAGTATTCAGACCCCCTTAAATTTTTCACTCTTTGTTATATTGCAGCCATTTGCTAAAATCATTTTAGTTCATTTTTTTCCTCATTAATGTACACACAGCACCCCATATTGACAGAAAAACACAGAATTGTTGCCATTTTTGCAGATTTATTAAAAAAGAAAAACTGAAATATCACATGGTCCTAAGTATTCAGACCCTTTGCTGTGACACTCATATATTTAACTCGGGTGCTGTCCATTTCTTCTGATCATCCTTGAGATGGTTCTACACCTTCATTTAAGTCCAGCTGTGTTTGATTATACTGATTGGACTTGATTAGGAAAGCCACATGCCTGTCTATATAAGACCTTACAGTTCACAGTGCATGTCAGAGCAAATGAGAATCATGAGGTCAAAGGAACTGCCTGAAGAGCTCAGAGACAGAATTGTGGCAAGGTACAGATCTGGCCAAGGTGACAAAAAATTTCTACTGCACTTAAGGTTCCTAAGAGCACAGTGACCTCCATAATCCTTAAATGGAAGACGTTTGGGATGACCAGAACCCTTGCTAGAGCTGTCCATCCGGCCAAACTGAGCTATCGGGGGAGAAGAGCCTTGGTGAGAGAGCTAAAGAAGAACCCAAAGATCACTGGCTGAGCTCCTGAGATGCAGTCGGGAGATGGGAGAAAGTTGTAGAAAGTCAACCATCACTGCAGCCCTCCACCAGTCAAGGCTTTATGGCAGAGTGGCCCGACGGAAGCCTCTCCTCAGTGGAAGACACATGATAGCCCATATGGAGTTTGCTAAAAAACACCTGAAGGACTCCAAGATGGTGAGAAATAAGATTCTCTGGTCTGATGAGACCAAGATAGAACTTTTTGGCCTTAATTCTAAGTGGTATGTGTGGATAAAACCAGGCACTGCTCATCATCTGTCCAATACAGTCCCAACAGTGAAGCATGGTTATGGCAGCATCATGCTGTGGGGGTGTTTTTAAGCTGCAGGGACAGGACGATTGGTTGCAATCGAGGAAAAAATGAATGCGGCCAAGTACAGGGATATCCTGGACGAAAACCTTCTCCAGAGTGCTCAGGACCTCAGACTGGGCTGAAGGTTTATCTTCCAACAAGACAATGACCTTAAGCACACAGCTAAAATAATGAAGGAGTGGCTTCACAACAACTCCGTGACTGTTCTTGAATGGCCCAGCCAGAGCCCTGACTTAAACCCAATTGAGCATCTCTGGAGAGACCTAAAAATGGCTGTCCACTGTTTACCATCCAACCTGACAGAACTGGAGAGGATCTGCAAGGAGGAATGACAGAGGATCCCCAAATCCAGGTGGGAAAAACTTGTTGTATCTTTCCCAAAAAGACTCATGGCTATATTAGATCAAAAGGGTGCTTCTACTAAATACTGAGCAAAGGGTCTGAATACTTAGGACCATGTGATATTTCAGTTTTTCTTTTCTAATAATTCTGCAAAAATGTCAACAATTCTGTGTTTTTCTGCCAATATGGGGTGCTGTGTGTACATTAATGAGGAAAGAAATGATTAAATGATTTTAGCAAATGGCTGCAATATAACAGAGTGAAAAATTTAAGGGGGTCTGAATACTTTCCGTCCCCACTTAATGTATTATACTTAAAGTGATTGTAAACACTTACATATACCCAGTTAGGTGACTGACCTCAGGTGGTACACAGAGATGAAACAAATCCTCCTTTATAAGTTTTACCTGTTTATATGCAGCTCTTACTTCTCTACAGGCATTCAAAGTGCAACATTTATGCAGCTTGTCTGAGCTTCCAGAAAGCAGCGGGCAGGTTGCTGAAGCTACACTCTGCAGATCTCAGTGAGAAGATATCTGAAAGCACAGAGGAACAGAGCTGAGACTGTCAATCTCAGGCTGTGTGCTGGAACTTTCTCCCTATCACCTTTTTATTTCTTAGTGTCAAGAATAATTTTTAGAAGTGAGTCATGCAGATATCTGAGGAATAAGGCCGCAGACAAAAATGATATGTAGTGCTCTGGATTAAGACAATCAGACACTATAGAGGGATATGCTTTGTTCATATTTAATGTTTAAAGGTTTACAATAACTTTAACCTATCCCCTAAAGTTAACACCTATTTTCCCCATAAAACTCAAATGTAAGGTTTCTTTCATACATGTGGGCGGGATGGCCAATAAAACCAAGCAGTTGATATGCGGTTTTACACCCCATGCCTACCTGAACACTGAAATACAGCACACATGCAGCAGCTGTGATGCTGTACTTTGCAGCAAAAAATAAACAGCATGTGGCTTTCTGCAATATGACTGATACAGGTCAATGGGGCCACATTACAGCCACCCCATAAATGCCTTCAACGTGATTGCAGCATGGTAGTGCAGCATTTATAGGGTAATTCAAACATATCCCCTCCTCATTGCTTGTCACCATGGATCACTTGCATAGATTGCACAGCTAATGTGAATGAGCCCTTAGTACTAACCTAACCTTCATGTTAAATCTAAAAACACCTAGTGTAGAACAAACAAAAAAAAATCCTTTGAAACCATATTCACTATTACAAGGGGAACTGTAATGGTCTAAGTTCAGACTTCTTACTTCTGTTACTTTACTTTTTAGCCTCCTGTACTTCCTGGTCAGTGAACATGGCATTCCTGGGGGAAGTCATGTGCCAGTAGGCTAGGATTGCTTGGCTTACAGGAACAGAGACTGATATAGGTGAGGCTACGCTAAGCTATATTCCCTGACCACTCATACAGAGGTGATGATTACTGTACATTTGTTTTGATACAATTTGTTGATTTGTGTGATAAACAAGATACAATGTTAGAATGTTATTTAACCGCTTAACAACCGGCCCATAGCCAAATGACGGCTACAGGGCGGTTGTTTAACTCTGGGAGGACGTCCAGGGACGTCCTCCCAGAATTCTGCTCTCGCGCGCCCCCTAGGGCGCGCACTCGAGAGCATCCGTGACGACCCGGCGCATCACAGATCCCGGTAAATGGCCGCTGATCGCGGCCGTTTACCATGTGATCGCTCCGTCAAATGACGGAGCGATCACATGTAAACAAACCGGCGTCATCTGATGACGCCGGTTCCTCTCCTCCCCTCTGTGTACCGATCGGTACACTGTGAGCAGAGAGGGGGATGGATGGATGGCTGCAGCGTTGTGGGCTGCATGTGTAGTGCCCACAGCGCTGCTCAGAGACATCCAGCCATCCATCCATCCATGCTCAGCCATCCCCACTACTATGCATGCCCTGCAATGCCCTCTGCAATGCCCCACAGTACTCTGGTATGCCCCACAATACCCCTGCAATACTCTGCCATACCCTGCAATACCCCTGCAATACTCTGCCATACCCTGCAATACCCCTGCAATACTCTGCCATACCCTGCAATACCCCGCCATACTCTGCAATACCCCGCCATACTCCGCAATACTCTGCCATACCCTGCAATACCCCGCCATACTCCGCAATACCCCGCCATACTCTGCCATACCCTGCAATACCCCGCCATACTCCGCAATACCTCGCCATACTCTGCAATACTCTGCCATACCCTGCAATACCCCGCCATACTCCGCAATACCCCGCCATACTCCGCAATACCCTGCGATACTCCGCAATACTCTGCCATACCCTGCAATACCCCGCAATACCCCGCAATACTCTGCCATACCCTGCAATATCCTGAAATACCCCGCAATACACTGCCATACCCTGCAATATCCCGCAATACTCTGCCATATCCAACGATACCCAGCCATACTCAGTGATACCCAGCCATACTCTGCAATACTCAGTGATACCCAGCCATACTCTGCAATACTCAGTGATACCCAGCCATACTCTGCAATACTCAGTGATACCCAGCCATACTCTGCAATACTCAGTGATACCCAGCCATACTCTGCCATACTCAGTGATACCCAGCCATACTCTGCCATACTCTGCCATACCCAGCCATGCTCTGCAATACCCCGCAAAAATCTGCAATACTCTGCCATAACCTGCAATACTCTGCAATACCCCGCAATACCCAGCCATACTCTGCAATACTCGGTGATACCCAGTCATACTCTGCCATACCCAGTCATACTCTGCCATACCCAGTCATACTCGGCGATATCCAGTCATACTCTGTGATACCCAGCCATGCTCAGCCATGCTCAGCCATACCCGGCCATGCTCAGCCATACTCGGCCATGCTCAGCCATACTCGGCCATGCTCAGCCATACTCGGCCATGCTCAGCCATACTCGGCCATACTCGGCCATGCTCAGCCATACTCGGCCATGCTCAGCCATACTCGGCCATGCTCAGCCATACCCAGCCATTCTCAGCCATACTCTGCCTCTGTATGTGGCCAGGCTGTGGAAGTCTCACACATGTGGTATCGCCGTACTCAGGAGGAGTAGGAGAATCTATTTTGGGGTGTCATTTTTGATATGTACATGCTATGTGTTAGAAATATTGTATAAATGGACAACTTTGTGTTAAAAAAAAAAAAAGCGTTTTAACCACTTCCGGCCTTCCGTCATACGACGTCCTTGACTTTGTGCGGGGATATCTGAATGATGGGTGCAGCTACAGGCATCATTCAGATATCATCTTTTTCAGCCGGCGATTCCCTACACCATGAGAATGATCATAGCGGCTGTTACACTGCTTGATCGTTCTTACGGGAGGCGAGAGGGGACATCCCCCCCTCCCGCCGCCCTCCGGTGCTTCTACCGACTCACCGCTACGATCGAAGCCAGGATCTTTTTTTTTTTTTTTTTTTTTTTTTAATTTCAGGCACAGCCTAGAGGTGAGATTTGGGGTCTTATTGACCCCATATGTCACTGTAAAGAGGACCTGTCATGCCATATTCCTATTATAAGGGATGTTTACATTCCTTGTAATAGGAATAAAAGTGATCAAAAAAATTTTTTTTGGGAAAAAAGTGTCAAACTAAAATAAATAAAGTAAAATGAACAATAAAAAAAATAAAAAATTTTTTAAAGCGCCCCTGTCCGTGTGCTCGCATGCAGAAGCGAACGCATACGTAAGTCCCGCCCACATATGAAAACGGTGTTCAAACCACACATGTGAGGTATCGCTGCGATCGGTAGAGCGAGAGCAATAATTTTGGCCCTAGACCTCCTCTGTAACTCAAAATTTGTAACCAGTAAAAAATGTTAAAGCGTCGCCTATGGGGATTTTTAAATGGCGAAGTTTGGCGCCATTCCACAAGCGTGTGCAATTTTGAAAGGTGACATGTTAGGTATCTATTTACTCGGCCTAACTTCATCTTTCATATTATGCAAAAACATTGGGCTAACCTTACTGTTTTGTTTTTTTTTAAAGCAAAAAACATTTTTTTTTCCAAAAAAAACGCGTTCGAAAAATTGCTGCGCAAATATCGTGCGAGATAAAAAGTTGCAATGACCGCTATTGTATTCTCTGGGGTCTTTGCTAAAAAAACATATATAATGTTTTGGGGTTCTATGTAATTTTCTAGCAAATAAATGATGATTTTTACATGTAGGAGAGAAATGTCAGAATTGGCATGGGTGCTCCAGAATGCCTGAAGGTGCTCCCCTGCATGTTGGGCCTCTGTATGTGGCCACGCTGTGTAAAAGTCTCACACATGTGGTATCACCATACTCAGGAGTAATAGCAGAATGTGTTTTGGGGTGTAATTTGTGGTATGCATATGCTGTGTGTGAGAAATAACCTGCTAATATGACAATTTTGTGAAAAAAAAAAAAAAAAGAAAAAAAAAAACTTGATTTTGCAAAGAATTGTGGAAAAAAATGACAACTTCAAAAAACTCTCCATGCATCTTTCTAAATACCTTGGAATGTCTTCTTTCCAAAAAGGGGTCATTTGGGGGGTATTTGTACTTTTCTGGCATGTTAGGGTCTCAAGAAATGAGATAGGCCGTCAGTACTTCAGGTGTGATCAATTTTCAGATATTGGCACCATAGCTTGTGGACGCTATAACTTTCACAAAGACCAAATAATATACACTAATTTGGGTTATTTTTACCAAAGATATGTAGCGGTATAAATTTTGGCCAAAATATATGAAGAAAAATTACTAATTTTCAAAATTTTATAACAGAAACGAAGAAAAATTAATTTTTTTACAGATTTTTCGGTCTTTTTTCTTTTATAGCGCAAAAAATAAAGAACCCAGCGGTGATTAAATACCACCAAAAGAAAGCCCTATTTGTGTGAAAAAAGGACAAAAAATTCATATAGATACAGTGTTGCATGACTGAGTAATTGTCATTCAAAATGTGAGAGCACCAAAAGCTGAAAATTGGTCTGGTTATTAAGGGGGTTTAAGTGCCCAGTGGTCAAGTGGTTAAAGGAAATGAGCATTGTATTGTTTCGCTTAAAGCATTTAAAAATCACTGCTTCTGGCTGAATGGAATTTTAAAAAAAATGTGTTGGTACCCCATTGGGTAATACCCATCACCTCAGTAAATGGACATGTTTGATTAGGCTCCTATTGATTTCTGAGGAATTTGGGTTTGGCATTCAAACTTTTTGAAGTTTGCTAAACCCTGCTCAAATCAAACTCAGGGCAAACTAAACTTCACCTCATCCCTATATACATATATATATATATATATATATATATATATATTAAGTTACCCAGCAGGATCGCACACATTGAATATGAGCACAGTCTTTCAGGCGGACAGCAGAGACCATCCAATCTCTAATATATAGAGAGAAACAAAGTCCAGTCTGCAGCACTTCATAGATTAATTCAGAGAGTTATAAACTCATTAATAAATTACAACACTTTTGGACCCATGAGGACCCTTCATCATGTATAACAGGGATGTAACAAAGAATCAACACTCTTCATTATAAAGCACAGCTCTCACAAACCGAAATTGAGTATGAGAATACTCTTACAAGGAACATCATTGAACCTAATGATTACACTAATATTAAAGAGATAACAGTGCTCCAGGCCACTTCATAACATTACCTGTAAAAAAAAAAGAAACAAAGACATTTACCATAATAAAAACATTATAAGAATACATGTAAATCAAAATCTGTATTAATCCCATGGGTGTAATGGTATCTAACTGTGAAGTTCATTTCACCTTTGATTTTAAGTTTTTATTTAATTTTTCTTTTTACCTCCTCTCCTCAAATGAGGAATCTGATTAATGACCATGAATCGCAAATGAGCTGCAGTGTAAGGATTTAGATTTTTCATTTATTCTTATGGTGTTATTGTTACTTTGTGTCTCTTTCATATTATATACTTCAATAATATACAAGCAGACACAAAGAAATTGTAGCTGGAAAAAAGTGTAAAAAAAAGACAAAATAGGGCCAAACACATTATCAGTGCTTCCAAAGCACAGGTAGAGGAGGAAATGGCTAAAACTATTAAGAAATAAGAAAAAATTAGATACGGTCTTAAAGGAGGTGGGTAATAGAAACAGAGGTGGCATGTTAAAACCCAGAGTTAGGTCAGCAGAATCCGATTCCTCTTCTAAATTTTCCTTTTTTACATCTTATTCGAATCAGCACTTCTACATTTAAAAAGATTCCTAATAAACATTGAAATGTTTTGATAAATGATAACATTTTATGTCTCTTGCTTCCAGGAACCCCTAGAGCAGGGGTGCCCAACTGCTGGCCCGCGGCACCCTCCGATGTGGCCTGCCATGTCTTGCTCTGAGATGGCGGGTCAGCAAGCCTAGATCGTGGGTTCCTGACCCACCATCTCTGAGCATTAGTGCAAAGAACGGAGCCGCCGCTAGAGGAAGCAGAGCCAATGCTGCCTGTATAGCGCTGGCTCCTTCACAGGCAGAGTGATACCAAATGTACTCTGCCTGTGACAGGAAGCATCGGCTCTGCTCTCTACTGCAGCTGCATGCTTCTGTACTAGCCAACAGTACCAGTCAGCAGTACCAGCACCAGCCAGCAGTACCAGCCAACAGTACCCACCAGCAGTACCAGCCAGCAGTACCAGCACCTGTCAGCAGTACCCACTGCCAGTACCAGCCAGCAGCACCAGCCAGCTGCAGGAATCCTGAGGAAGAAGTGAAGATTGAGGTCAGTTGAGGAGCAGGTAAACCGCTGTGCACCGATCGGGTCCGCCTGTCTGTTTTTCAAGTGGACTCAAATGGACTCTCCATTCACCTCTATAGAGTGGCAGATATAAACGGACTTGTGTCCATTTACACCCGCCTATCTGCAATCCGATCTCCTTAAAAAAAAACAGAAGGGGATCTGTCCCCTTCTGTCTGGGTGGATTGGAGGGCCTTTAGGGTAGAGCGGGTTGCATCCGTGTCTGCTCTATATATGCAGAGTGGACACAGACCTGCCAACCCTCCTTTACGCTCATTGTGGCCCGCAACCGGTTACCAAGTCGATAAAGTGGCCCTCGCTCCTCAAAAGGTTGGGCACCCCTGGTCTAAACCTTACGATATGAATTATTTTATGACTTATTCAACCAAGAATGTAGTAAATTTAATTACGTGTCCATGTGGGCTTCTTTATGTTGACCAAACTGTTCATAAGTTGCAAGTTAGGCTGAAAGAAACAATAGCAAATATACGTAAAGGCTTCACTAATCATAGCCTCTCCAAGCATTAGGCTTTGTGCCATGGGAAGGATCCAAGTGGAACATCATTTATGGCCATTGACAAGTTTAGTCTTAACTGGAGGGGCAGCCATATGAGGAGAGAGATTTCCAAATCGGAAACCTGGTGAATTTATTCCTTAACCACTTCTCGCCCGCCATATAACAAAATGACTGCCACAAAGTGATTGAGTTATCCTGACTAGACGTCATGTTAGCGTGCACCCGCGGGGGGGCATCATATGAGTGTGCGCCCACAGGGGGCGCGCAGCGTTGTGATCAATGGTGTGGTGTGTCAGTCTGACATACCGCATCTCCGATCTAGGTAAAGAGCCTATGACGTAGGCTTTTTACCATGTGATCAGCTGTGTCTAATCACAGCTGATCACATGGTAACTGGTAAGAGCCGTTCATCGGCTTTTCCTCTACTCGCACTGACAGGCGCAAGTAAAGGAGAGCCGATCAGATGCACTCCTGACAGGGGGTCTGCGCTGACAATCAGCACATTCATTATCAGTGCAAACCCATTGAGGATGCTCACTGGAGACCACCAGGGATTCCCACTGGAGAGCACCAGGGATGCTCACTGGAAACCACAGGTGAGTCCGCCAGGGATGCCAATCAGTGCCAATCAGTGTCCATTAGGATGGCACTCTTTGCCCATCAGTGATGTCTGTCAGTGCCTCCTAAAAAGTGCTGCCTATAAGTGCCATCTATCAGTGCCGCCCATCAGTGCTCATCAGTGCCACCAATCAGTGTCCATCAGTGCTGCCTATAAGTGCTCATCAGCGCCACCTATCAATGTCCATCAGTGCTGCATATCGGTGCCACCTATCAGTGCCCATCAGTGCTGCTTATCAGTGCCGCCTATTATTGCCCATCAGTGCTGCATATAAGTGCCACCTCATCAGTGCCAATCAGTACTGCCTCATCAGTGTCCGTCAGTGCAGCCTCATCAGTGCTCATCAGTGAAGGAGAAAACATACTTATTTACAAAGTTTTGTGACAGAAACAAAGAAAAACTTTTTTTTTCAAAATTTTCAGTCTTTTTTTATTTGGAGCACAAATAATAAAAACCCCAGTGGTGATCAAATACCACCAAAAGAAAACTCTATTTGTGGGGAGATGATGAGAAAATTATGAAAATTTTGTTTGGGTATAGTGTTGCATGACAGCGCAATTGTCATTCAAAATGCGACAGCACTGAAAGCTGAAAATTGGACTGGGCAGGAAGAGGGTGAAAGTGCCCTGTATTGAAGTGGTTAAGAACCTATAGACCTAATGGCCTTAACATTGAGTGGGATGTTAATGCCTTTATCAATAATAGCTAAAGTATTTTCTTCC
The DNA here is from genome assembly GCF_042186555.1 of Aquarana catesbeiana. Lineage (NCBI taxonomy): Eukaryota > Metazoa > Chordata > Amphibia > Anura > Ranidae > Aquarana > Aquarana catesbeiana. Next base: position 332,180,651 of record NC_133328.1, on the reverse strand, counting down.
CTTCCTCTTCCTACAGAAAAGTAAGCCTATGGGTATAATAACAGTTTGCTTTTACTGATGTAAATATGAATGTTATTGCAATTGTATACAGTTTGTATGTGTATGGTTTTGAATGACAAGATGGCACCAGTGTCCTCTTGGCTGTATTGCACTATTAGGATGTAGGGATGAGCCTAATGTTCGAGTCGAACGTAAGTTCAACTTGAACATCTGGTGTTCGCCTGTTCGCTGAATAGCGAACAATATGAGGTGTTTGCGACAAATTCGAAAGCCGCCGGAACACCGTTAAAGTCTATGGGACACTAACATGAAAAATCAAAAGTGCTCATTTTAAAGGCTTATATGCAAGTTATTGTCATAAAAAGTGTTTGGGGACCTGGGACCTGCCCCAGGAGACATGTATCAATGCAAATTTTTTTTTTAAAAATGGCCATTTTTTCGGGAGCAGTGATTTTTTTAATGCTTAAAGTGAAACAATAAAAATGAAATATTCCTTTAAAATTTGTGCCTGGGGGGTGTCTATAGCAGTGGTCATCAACCCTGTCCTCAAGGCCCACTAACAGGCCAGGTTTTATGTATTACCTTGGGGAGATGCAAACTAGAATACTGCAATCATTGAGCAGCAAATGATATCACCTGTGATGTATTTGAGTTATCTTGCAAACCTGGCCTGTTAGTGGGCCCTGAGGACAGGGTTGATGACCACTGGTCTATAGTATGCCTGTAAAGTGACACATTTTTCCCGTGTTTAGAACAGTAGCATAGCAAAATGACATTTCTAAAGGAAAAATTGTCATTTAAAACTGATTGTGGCTGCAATGAATTGTCAGGTCTTGGCAATGTAGAAAAAACTCTTTGAAAAAAAGAGCATGGGTCCCCCCCATTCCATTATCAGGCCCTTTGGGTCTGGTATGAATATTAAGGGGAACCCTAAACCAAAATGAAAAAATTAAAAATTAAATTGCGTGGGGGTCCCCCTAAAATCCATGCCAGGCCCTTCAGGTCAGGTCTGATAAGGAAATTAAGGGGAACCCTACATCAAATTAAAAAAAAATGGCGCAGGGAACTCTCCCAAAATCCATACCAGACCCTTATCTGAGCACGCAACCTGGCAGTCTGCAGGAAAAGAGGGGGGAAGAGAGAGTGCCCCCACTCCTGAACCATACCAGGCCACATGCCCTCAACATGGGGAGGGTGCTTTGGGGTCTGACTCCAAAGCACCTTGTCCCCATGTTGATGGGGACAAGGGCCTCACCCCCACAACCACCGGGCAAGGGTTTGTGGGGGTATGCGGGCAGGGAGCTTATCGGAATCTGGAAGGTTCCCCTTTAACAAGGGGACCCCCAGATCCCTGCCTCCCTCCCATGTGAATTGGCATTGGGGTACATTGTACCCCTACCATTTCACAAAAAAGTGTCAAACATGGTAAAAAAAGACAAGAGACAGCTTGGGACAAGTCTTTTATTAAAAGAAGAAAAAAGAAAAATATCCAGCGATGTAAATTCACAGCGCCGACAGACAGAAAAAGAAAAAAAAAGCCGAGACCGTTCCGCCTCCATGGGAGGCTCCCGCCAACTGCCGCTTCTTCTCTGTGACAGTTCTTCTATATTGTGACCCCGCCCCCTCTGACACCACGGGGAAGCCACGGGGAAGACCATTTACCCTTTACGTCACCGGGTGGCCCCACCCTCAGCTATATAAGAACTGTCACAGAGAAGAAGCATCAGTCGGTGGGAGCCTCCCATGTAGGCGGAATGATCAGACCCCAAAGCACCCTCCCCATGTTGAGGGCATGTGACTTGGTACGGTTCAGGAGGGGGGACGCTCTCTTTCCCCCCCTCTTTTCCTGCAGTCTGCTAGGCTGCGTGCTCGAATAAGGGTCTGGTGTGGATTTTGGGGGGCCCTACGCCATTTTTTTTTATTTTGGCGCATGGTTCCTTTTGAAATACATACCAGACCTGAAGGGCCTGGTAATGGACTGGGGGGGCGGAACCCGTGCTCTTTTTTTCAATTAGTTTTATCTATATTGCAGAGACCCGACAATTCATTACAGCCGCAATCAGTTTTAAATGACAATTTTTCCTTTACAAATGTCATATTGCTATGGTACTGTTCTAAACACGGGAAAAATGCGCTACTTTACAGGCAAACTATAGACACCCCCAGGCATGAAATTTAAAGGAATATTTCATTTTTGTTGTTTCACTTTAAGCATTAAAGAAATCACTGCTCCCGAAAAAACATCAGTTTTTAAAAAAAAAATTTGCATTGATACATGTCCTCTGGGGCAGGAACCAGGTCACCAAACACTTTTTAAGACAATAACTTGCATATAAGCCTTTAAAATTAGCACTTTTGATTTTTCATCTTAGTGTCCCATAGACTTTAACGGTGTTTGCGTGTTCTGCTGAATTTTTTGCCTGTTCACAAGTTCTGTTGTGAACCGAACTGGAGGGTGTTCGGCTCATCCCTATTAGGATCTATTGTGTAGGATTGATACTTCAAAAAATACAGGCATTTGAGTATTTTAGTATATAATTTATGTTTCCTTTTTTAAATATTTTTTATATATTAATATCACAATTTTGGCACAGTTTTCATAATTGGCCTCAGGGAGTATACCGAGGACATTTGTATATCCTTTAAAGCAGTGGTTCTCAACTCCAGTCCTCGGGACCCACCAACAGGCCAGATTTTAAGTATTACCTTGGGAAGTTGCAGACTAGAATACTGCAATCACTGAGCAGCAAGTGATATCACCTGTGATGTATTTCAGCTATCTTGCAAACCTGGCCTGTTGGTGGGTCCTGAGGACTGGAGTTGAGAACCACTGCTTTAAAGCCTTTCATTCTATTATTATAGTAGTTAGTTCCGAGTCTGACGTAATTTCCAGTCCGGACTAAACCAATAGCCTTCCAGTAGCTGCGTCAATTCCTCTTCCATTGGGACCTGTTAAAAGGCCTGGAGTGCAATTCGAGAAGAATGGTCCCCTCTTGCCCTTACCCTATATATGTGTGGTGATGGCCATTAGCCACACCCCTGATGAGGTCTGATATAATGAAACGCGTTGGTGAAGCCTGGACACGTGACATCGCTGCACACGCGGACCACAGCCATCTTGCTGGTTGGAAACTATCAGGGAATTGTACTTGACATGCTTGATTGTTACTGCTAATGTGTAAGTATATTGAATACATTTTAATAAATTACTGAGTGCTTTTACATACTACACTATGAGGCAGTCTTTGTTCTCATTTTGGCACATCTATATGGGAATATAACCTGGGAAGAGACATTCTCAGAGGGGACAACAGGATTTGAGCCTTAACTTTTTGTGCAGTCTATGGTGAACAGGAGGAAGCCTGATGGGTGTTTGAGCACTGTCAGACCACCTATAATCTAGAGGTCCTCTTCTGAGGGTAAGCATCTTTTATAAATGTTTTGATGATTGTTACCCACAATTCATGCTAACTGCTGTTTCTATTTATATTAAAAGAGAAATATAGGTTTGTATATTTTTTTTTAGAATCATACTTAAATAGGAGGATGCAGCATCAGTCCGATGCTGCATCTGACCCCCGCGCCTTTGCACTAAGAACCAGACGATCAAACATTGTCGATCGATCGGTTCTGACAGTTCCCGAGCAGAGAGCTGTAGGCTGTCAGCCACAGCTCTCTTGTCAGTCACAGCTCTCTGCTATGCCCCCTTCCCGCTCATTGGCTCACTGAGAGGCTGAGCAGGGTGTCAGTCCAGGCACCTGGCGGATCCAGGCTCCCATTGTCGGGATGACGCGGTGCCTGGACTGATATCCATGAAAATTGATCACAGGAGTGCAAAACAAATTGCAGTCCTGTGATCCATAGGAGAAGTACTTTTCCTTTAACTTCTTGCCGACCAGCCACCTCCGTTATACGGTGGCAGGTTGGCTCCCCTGCGCGCATCGCCATAGCTGTACAGCTGTGGCTTAAAGGGATATAGGGGGCGCGCTTGCCTGCTGGGTGGCGTAGAAGCCGATGCACATAGCCAGCAGCCGCGATGTCCGCCAGCGACCCACGATCACTCCTGAGATAGACAGAATGGGGATCTTTCAATGTAAAAAGACAGATCCTCATTCTGTCAGGGAAGTAGAGAGAGATCTGCTGTTCCTAGTGATCAGGAACATCGATCTCTCTCTATTGCCTCTCAGTTCACTGCCCCTACAGTTAGAAACACCTCCCTAGGGAACACTTAACTCCTTGATCGCCCCTAGTGTTAACCTCTTCCCTGCCAGTGACATTTATACAGTAATCAGTAACTATTTTTAGCTCTGATCGCTGTATAAATATCAGTGGTCCCAAAAAAGTGTCAAAAGTGTCCGATCTGTCCACCGTATTGTCGCAGTTCTGCTAAAAATTGCTGATTACTGCCATTACTAGTAAAAAAAAAAAAATAATATTAAAAATGTCATAAATCTATTCCCTATTTTGTAGATGCTATATCTTTTGCGCAGCCCAATTAATTTATTGCCTATTGTTAATTTTTTTTACAAAAAATATGTAGAAGAATACACATTGGCCTAAACTGATGAAGACATTTTTTGCGGATTTTTTTTATAGCAAAAAAGTAAAAAATATATATATTTTTTTTTATAGTGCAAAAAATAAAAACCGCAGAGGTGATCAAATGAAATGAGAACAATTGTCATTGGATCACAAAAATTAGAGTAGGGTACAACAACTATGTTGAGAGGGACCTGGACATAGCAAGCCATTGAAACAACTCCTTCTGTTTAGTCTTCTCAGAAATAAATAACTGTAATAGAGGTAGCAGAGCAACTGGCTCTCCTAATGCTTAGTAAACAATGGGGTCTAATGGATGTATGGGGTCTAATGGATGTATGTATCCCAAAGATATAAGAGAATTTTTATGGTACAGTTATTGGGCAATTAACTGATTTTGTAGTCAATCTATTCTAATGGGAAAAGTTCCCCATGGCTGTCAGACAGCAAATATCATACCAATCTACAAGAAAGGTAGTAAGGAAGAAGCTGGCAACTACAGCTGGCAAACTTTCTGGTCAGTAAGTTGTACATTTGTTGCAGTTAAATTAATTAATCACTCCTAAAGGATCAATGACTATTTGAAAAAAAAAACACAAATTGCTGGACCCAATACAGCATGGCTTTACTCGAGTTAGACCATGTTAGACTAATCTGATAAAATATTTTGACTATATAACAAATATTTTAAAGGTCTGCCAATTTTTTTTTTTTTTAAGTTAGCAGCTACAAATACTGCAGCTGCTGACTTTTAAAATAAGGACACTTACCTGTCCAGGGCACCCGTGATGTCGGCACCCGAAGCCGATCTCTCCCTCGGCTCTCGGGTGCTGCCGCTGCCATATTTGGTAAGGAAATCAGGAAGTGAAGCCTTGTGGCTTCACTGCTTGTCTCCCTACTGCACATGCGCGAGTCGCGCTGCGAAATCCGAATGGTCCCTGCCGGGACCTGTGTGTGTGTCCCAGCAGACAGCGCGGGGGGACGTGGGAGTCTATGCCTGAAAGTAGGTGCAAATACCTGTCTTAGACAGATATCTGCACCCCCTATCCCCTGAAAGGTGTCAAATGTGACACTGGTGGGGGGGAGGGTTCTGAAAAGCAGAAGTTCCATTTTTGTGTGGAACTCCACTTTATCAAGGTGGTGCTGTGGACATAGCCTTGATATTGATTTGAGAAAAAGTATTTGATACATTTCCACATAATAATCTCATAATCTCATAAAAATGTTGTACAATTTAGGACTTAAATTTTGGGTGATCCAATGGATACACACTTGCCTAAAGGATACATACCAGAGTGTGGTCGTAAATGGGGTTCATTTAGAACAGAGACTAGTCACTAGTGGTATACCAGAAGGCTTTGTACTAGATATTGTTCTATTTAATTTATCTGTAAGTTATGTTTACTAAAGATTTGGTGGGTAAGAGATTCCCGTTTGCTGATAACACAGAGATGTGCAATAGGGTTGATATTCTTGGAGTTTTGTGTACCATGGAATATGATGTGGGACTGTTGGAGGATTGGAAAAAATAAGTGGAAACTGCAGTTCAATGGAAAATAATTCACTTACAAAAATAATTCCTTGATAGAGCACAAATTGAGGTTACAGTGTTGACCAAAACTACAGAGGATAAAGATTTGGGGGCACTTATTACATATTGATCCATAGTTTAAACTTTAGTTGGATTTAGTTGGATAAACTTTATTTGGATTTAGAATACTGTGGGGGTTATTTACTAAAGGAAAATCCACTTTGCACTGCAAGTGCACTTGAAAGTAAAGTCGCTGTAGATCCGAGGGGGACATGCAAGGAAAATAAAAAACAGCATTTTAGCCTGCACATGATTGGATGATAAAATCAGCAGAGCTTCCACTCATTTCAGATCTACCCCTTAGATTTAGGGCTACCGCACTTTCAAGTGCACTGACAGTGCAAAGTGGATTTGCCTTTCGTAAACAACCCCCTGTGTCTGGTTCTGGAGACCTCACTTAAAAAATTATGTTGATAAGATAGAAGTGAGACAGACAACAAAGCTGGTGAAATGTCTAAGGGATATAACACATCAAGAGAGACATATCAAGAGAGACTAACATACAGTCTTGAGGAAATAAGGACAAGGGGAGAAATGAGTGAAACCTTTAAATATATTACAGTGTATGTTACCTAAAAAATATTATCCTATATAGATGTCTGTGCTTACATTTTGTTTAAAAGAAAGCCAGCCTAAATATTTTTGCCTTTATAAATTGGTCAGAAATAACTAGTGATCCTGGCAATTCCCTTTTTTTATTTTTCATTCTGACCACACCAAGCACAGAAGCAGATCCACGCTGGTGTGATCAGTTTGCATATTAGTACTTCCTCTATTAAAATATTGTCCCAGCACACAGCCTTCCTGTATCTTACATGGTCAGATTATTCACCACGTATTCTGCCAATCACAGCATGTCATCTGTAACACTGTCACCCTTATGGAGTGCAAATGGGACACAGACAGGAAGCCCCTTGCTATGCCAAAGAATAAACACCAGGAGGGCTGTGTGATCATATGATTGCCATAAAACACTCAAAAAGGTACAAAAAGTTTATAATTTTTTAGAGTACATGCAGTTATGGTATATAGTGAGCCTTTCCTATTTTACTATGTGCTATGGTTCTAGTTCAATCAAGTCTAGTTCAAGTACATATATGTTAACATTTTAGCTGCCAGGTTCTGCACTCCACTTTTAAACTCAGGTGGCTAGACCATTTTTTGCAATTTTTCCCATCATTTTCCACTTACAGCTTTCAGAGTTTGTAAAATACCTCCAAACTACACATTTTCTGAAAGCATAGGACCCGACCAAAAGATCCAAATGCAAATGTGCAAATGTTTATCAAAACAATACTTTGCTACAAAAACAATCAAATCATTATTAGCAGATACAAACACAACAAAACTTATAAAATTCCTGCTAAATTCCCACTAACCCTTACATTAACTCCCAAATCTAGATCCTATACTTAACTGTACCTTAAACTGTGTTTTCACTTTTATAGTCGAATTTGAGAACCCCTACTATATGTTTGCTATGAATTTCTATTCACATGGCATACCCACCTTTCTAGTCATTTCTTTGGGGCACCTTTATAATTCATAGGCAGCTTCTTTTGCTTAGAATAGCTTTCGATGTGCAAACAGAGGGCCAAACTATGGTATCTTTTTTTTTAAGTGCATTAACAGACAATGGGGGTTATTTACTAAAGGAAAATCCACTTTTGCACTGCCAGTGCACTTGAAAGTGCACTGGAAGTGCACTTGGAAGTAAAGTCACTGTAGATACAGGGGGACATGCAAGGAAAATAAAAAACAGCATTTTAGCTTGCACATGATTGGATAATAAAATCAGCAGAGCTTCCACTCATTTCAGATCTACCCTTTAGATTTAGAGCGACTGCACTTCCGAGCTCACTTTCAGTGCACTTTCAATGCATTTTCAAGTGCACTTGCAGTGCAAAGTGGATTTTCATTTTGTAAATAACCCCCAGTGTTCCACCCAAGCTATGCTTTCTTTAACCCTTTCTTGAGACAGACAGGGTGCACATGTAGTTTGCAACTGATACTGAGATCTGCCAGCATAGTACAGATAAGGTTGATTATGGTAAACCTCCTCAGATCCCTCCTTAACATTACATAGACGGGGAAAGCTAAGTAGGATTTTAAGCAAGTAAAAAGTAAGTAAAATATAAAAAGAATTTGGCACCTTGTTCTCATGTTAATGAAAAAATAAAAGGGATCCCAGATAGATCATTGATTATATGTCATGTAATTTAAAACCCCAGTTGTGTTTGACAGCTTGTCAGTTGTTTTTCTAATGCCATGCATATGTGTAAAATGATAATGTACAGTGATATAAAATAAAGTGAAATATATCAACATGTTGACCTTTCACAGAGATAAAAAGCAGTAGTAAAACTAGCATGTATTATACAATACTGGTTATCATCCTGAAATTTCTTTTGCAGTAATTACCACTTATACATGCATTTTTCTTGTGTTCATCAGTCATTGACATTTATGTAGTGACACCTATCAATTAGTGACCTATATTTGGAATTACATATACATGAGCACATTTGCAATGATAATTATGTATGGCATTTACAAACTGGTATTTATGTGGTGAACCTCTTGTATGTCAGTTGTATAATTGCAATGGAAACCATTAAATACCTTTGCTTGATGTTTTCTGATGGAGTTTGCAATTATTTGAAGAGATGCAATTATTTTTCTAGTGGGTAAGGTGGCTTGGAGTGGGGATTAGTATTATATTAGTATTAATACTGTGTTCATTGTCTCTATCAGTTATCCTGTTGAGACCAACTGCTGTTACCACATAACTGTAAGGATCTATAAGAAGTCTAAATACCTATGTTATAACCCCATGTACTGTACTGGTTAAACGCCAGCTCAGCCTGCTGAGTTTAGAATAGGAAGGCTTTACTTGTGATTCTGTATATACTGCACTAGCTGCATTTTAATGATTCATGAAAGTAACTCCTGGAGGGCTTAAATAAATTAAAATGAATATTGTTCTTAAATATATGTATACAGTGTACTTTATGTCTCTAGTTGAATGGATAATGAATAGTGGGTTTAAGAAGCACTGCAAAGTTTATTAATTAGTTTAACAAAATGATTGTTGATGATTTGGAAGCCTTGCAGCTACTTTTGCTTTGTGGTGGCATGATACCATGGGTCTGAAGAACAGAACTACTTTCTTTATGTAAATGGTATTTAGCTATAGAGGTGCATTCCTAATGTAACTATATTTTACTTAAAAAAAAAAAAAAAAAGGTTCTTCTAAACAAATGCTTTAACATCTAGACACATATTTGAATTTTGTATAGTGTTAATAGAGGAAGGTTGCTGTCACTTCAAATACCAAATTATGTACTGGTAAACTTAGTAAAAGAGGAATTTCCCTTACATGTCATTAAATGATTGAAACCGACACAGCTACAGTGAATATTTGACTTAAATAAAGCAACCTAAAAGACAAAGTGTCAAATAGTTCATGCAATTCTAATCTGTAACAGTGGATATTGAGCATTAGTAATAACCATGCTACTCCGGTACTAAAATATAACCGGAAGCCTTTTTTATATTTTTTATTGCTGTGTGTCCCTATCAGGGCGATTTCCTCTAACTTCCTATCAGAATGGAAAGCAACAGGAAATCTCCAACTAAGGCTGGCCATACACGGTTTGAATCTTGACCAGTTCAGCAGGAACTGGCCAAGATTCAAACCGTTAATGGGCAGCCTGCTGGATTCTCTTGCGAATATCGCTAGCGGCTGCTATAGCCACTAACAATAATCACTGTCTTCTCCCGGTGGGAATGGCTTCCCGTGGTTGCAGGAAATAAATTTGCTCTATATATGGCCAGCCTTATACACATACTAAAAATAAACAACAACACGTTTTTAGTTGGGTGGCTTGGGAAGACTTGGATCTTCTGAAAATGTTTTTATTGCTGTCTGTGCTGTTCTGTTTCATTGACAACTGTACCACCCATTGTTTGTATGGAAATTAGGACAAGAAGCAAGGCTCTCACCACCATGCAGATAATAAAAAAAAGTTTAGTTCACAGAAGGTTTGATGAACCCTTTTTTTAAAACTTGTTCTTATTAGTAATGGCGGTGATCTGTGATTTTTAGTGGTACTGCGACAAATCTGACCCTAAGTGACACTTCTTAGTGCCCAGTGACACCATTACAGTGATCAGTGCTATAAAAATGCCCTATTCACTGTATAAATGGCACTGGAAGGGAAGGGGTTTACACTAGTGGTGATCAAAGGGTTAAGTGTTCCCTAGGGAGGTGCCTTCTAACTGTCAGGGGCACAGACTGACTGGGAGTAGAGAGGGATGGCTGTTTCTGATCACTAGGAACAGCTGATCTCTCTCTCCTCCCCTGTCAGAACAGAGATCTGCCTTGTTTACATAGGCAAATCCCCATTCTGCCTCTCTTCACCACGATTGCGGGTCTCCAACGGCGGGCGCGTGCCCGTAAATGCTAGTGCATGAACCAATGTACCAGTATGAAGATTTGCGCAGCCGAGTCCCCTTACCGCAGTATAACTCTTGTGGCTGGTCGGCAACTGGTTAAGAGGCTTCTGGAATGCCTTTCATGTAAATTTAGGGAGCTGTTTTATGTAGTTCTTTAAAGAGGACGTAAACTTCCATCTTTAAATTTTACCTATAGGTAAGACTATAATAGTCTGCATAATTGTTTGTATTCACACAAATGCACTTTTATATTATATTTTTTTATTTTTTAGTGCTGCACTCTTTTTGCTTATATTATCTGTGCCTGGTGTCTGGGTTATAGTGCACAGCTGCTTATTAAATTTTGGTTCCTAGTGCAGATATACCCTTTACATTTAAGCCTATAATAGGGCTTACCTATTGGTAGTGTAAATATCTCTGAAATATATATCTCCTACAAATATTTACTGTACATGCAGCCAGTGAAATCACTGGTGCATGCGCTCTGAAGGACTCACGGAAGCAAGATGGGTAAAGATGGAAGCTGTCTCCAGCGATGACATCGCATCGCTGGAAGGCTTTGTTTTGAGGTAAGTTTTACATAATGTGCTAGTTTGAAATGCATACTAGCACATTATGCCTTTGCCTTGCAGGTAAAAAAAAAAAAATGGGCAGCAGTTTACAACTGCTTTCAAAGTGAACTTTTTATGTTTACAAACAATGGCCAGAGATTTAGCAGCAGTAGCTCCTCCACTGCTAAATGACAGATCCCCAGAAAACCAGAGGGTCTTTTTTAAGCCGTAGTAGCACTCAACATGGGGATAAGGTTTCTTGTAAAGGAAAAGGAATGTGTGGATTTGTGGGGGGACTTATCAGAACCTAGAAGTGCTCTTTAGAAAAAGAGCCCCCCCCCCCCCCCCCATATATTATGCCTCCTAAGTGAATACATACAATGTACATACACCTTGTTACTCATTTACAAAAAAATGTAAAAAGTCATTTCTAAAAATTAAAAAACATTGCCCCTTGATATAAATATAACCATCAAGTGATTTTACCTAGGCTCAGTTGATGTCATTGATCTGCTGCAGACAGGAGAGGCATTTTCTTAGTCTTCTCTCCACCAGTGATCAAACAACAATATTGTAAATTTGCATTAAGTCACAGGGCAAAGGGCTACTGCAGGTGGCTGATTTGTGTTAAACAAAGCCAAGAACTGCATTTTTACCAGGATTTACACAACTGTATCCTCACTGATTAATCACCGTAATTTAGAAAGTAGATAGTAATCCTGGAAAATGCATGAAAAAAGTGCATACCCTGTTTCCCCGAAAATAAGACCTAGCGTGATTGTCAGTGATGGCTGCAATATAAGCCCTACCCCCCAAATAAGACCTACCCTGTTTCCTCCAAAATAAGCCCTACCCTGAAAATAAGACCTACAAGGACTTTAACTAGGGCTAATTTGGGGGGAAGGGCTTATATTGCAGCCATCACTGATAATTACGCTAGGTCTTATTTTCGGGGAAACAGGGTAGTTAGGATGAGCACTGTGATCTTTTAAATAATACCTGCTAGTGCAGTATTTACAAAAACTTAGTCTGTATGCACTTAACAGGAAAAAATTATATACATCTGATTCTAGATCATCTTTGACCCCCCAGTGTTAATCCCGAGCGTTACTTAAAATTCAATGTAAAATGATTATAAAAAGGATTATGGGATTCTAGTGATTGCTTCTGGTCTTTTTATGTTCTTAATATGAAGTGCAATTTTTGGGATATTTATGTTTTTTAAATACCACCATTAGGTGCAATTTTTTTTTTATGTAGTTTATGATATTGGATTGTTGATATATATTGTGCATCATATATTTAATATAATATTCTAATATATATTTTTTATAAATCTTAGGAGGTATCCAGGAGATTTAGTATTTACTGAACAATTGTATAGATCTTTGGCTTCAATGTAAGGTTTTATTTTTATTTTTAATAATTTTAATTTGTCTATTTTTTAGAAGCGATACTCCTTATAATATGGCTTCTGATTGCTCTGATTTGGGCTCTGATATCATGGCCACGGGGGATTGCAGCAACTATGCACTAACGGTGAACTATTAAAAAATAGCCACAATACAGTAATGCCCCGTACATACGATCGGACTTTCCGACAACAGTACTTGATTTATTTGTAAGCAGTGCAGGAGACACATTAGGGGTCTAACAGACCACTTATATCTCCATAAAGAACACCTGCCATGTAAAAAGATACTATATATAGGTCCTTGTCACTCCCTTTTTGATAGTAATAAAGTTAAAAAAATAAACAAATAAAAATAAAATATACTAAAATAAATAAAAAAAACCTACAATTTTACAAGATCACCAGAGAATATTTTAATGAAAACTTTAATTTTGAAAGGGTTAAAAAAAAATTCAGATTGTAACATGTTAAACATGTCTGCTGAAAACATTACTGTCTAAAACAACTCAGTCAAAAAAAAAATTAAAAAAAAAATTGATCAGCTTTAATACTCAATTTATACAGCCCATGACTCCTACCTCCCCTGCTTTCTATCATTGCTGCCTCTATCAGTCTCAAAAACAGCATTCAAAACTGCATGCTGTGGTTCCTTCCTCTGACTCCTATGTCAGTACAGGATTTAGCAGTGATGTGTCAAAGAATGAAACCAAGCTGGGGGGACATAGCCATCTGGCCCTGTCAAAACTGTCAATTTCAAAAGGGTCTTATGTAGACTACTGGTTCCAGTGATTGTGATTTCATTTTTTTCACCTGACAGGGTCACTTTAAGTCGATTACATATGTATCACTGTTATGCCCTGTACACACGGTCGGATTTTCCGACGGAAATTGTGTGGTAGGACCTTGTTGTCGGAAATTCCGACCGTGTGTAGGCTCCATCACACATTTTCCATCGGATTTTCCGACACACAAAGTTTGAGAGCAGGATATAAAATTTTCCAAAAACAAAATCCGTTGTCGGAAATTCCGATCGTGTGTACACAAATCCGATGGACAAAGTGCCACGCATGCTCAGAATAAATAAAGAGATGAAAGCTATTGGCCACTGCCCCGTTTATAGTCCCGACGTACGTGTTTTACGTCACCGCGTTTAGAACGATCGTATTTTCCGACAACTTTGTGTGACCGTGTGTATGCAAGACAAGTTTGAGCCAACATCCGTCGGAAAAAATCCTAGGATTTTGTTGTCGGAATGTCCGAACAAAGTCTGGCCGTGTGTACGGGGCATTAGAATTAGTAATGTATTGCATTTAAAGAGACCAGTGCTGGAGAATGGCCAGATGACTTACCTTCAACTATGTAATTATTTCCTAAAAGCTAATATACATAACACCTACACATCATATTCTACAACTTCATACCTGACTTATCTGACTTGCTTCATTCCTCAGCTTTATGGCCTTTTTTGCTCAGAGATTAAAGACATTTTTCTGCTTTCCTATGATAAGCTTCAAACCTACAAGGGGTGTCATAAATGTTAGGTTCACAAGGGTCTATATAAACAAAACATTAGCCTAACTGTTTATTGCAGCAAGGCTTGCAGACATCAGTCATCTGGCTTGTGCTCACAAGATAAGATGCAGAATACAAAACAGATTTTTTACAGCAACTTTACACTTAAATCCTGTCTATTGCACCTGTGGTTATAGCTAAACTACAGGCAAACAGCTAAAAACATAATTGAAATACATCTATCTGAACCATGGCATTTTCTATGATGTACAATGTTCAGGAAAATAATTGAAAATCAAATCCCCCCATACAGGTATGCACGGATGTACATTAACAACCACCCAGTAGGTAAACTACTATATCACTCAACATAACATGTTGCAAAAATTCATTATTCTTACATTTGATGCTGTCTGCACATTATGAAAGTATCAGGTAGCTAGTGCTGGAGGCCAATAGAGAGAGGGCTTCCTTGTGGCAAAGTTCCAGACTCTCCTGAAGGTGGAACAGGAGGAGTCAGGTCCAAAGTAGCACTCGTCACCTGCTGAAATGCTTTCAGTGATGTTCTGACTAGGATACTTGTCAGAGGATCACCCAGGAGTACAGCTGATGCATTGGAGTGGATTGGAGCAAGTCGAGTCAGTAATAGGAATTCACAGAAGCAAGGGGATCACAGGAACAAACGCACTGGAGAGCCGAAGATTAACCAGCAATTGCAGATAGTGACTAGTTTCCTTATAAAGTCCATTTGGCACCAAACCATGCTGAGAATGTGCATAACTATGCACTACTGTGCATGCATGTTCTGGGGGGCATCTGTGCATGCATCCATGCGCATTCTTGTGCACCTGTTGTTTGCCAGTGCACATTCCTGCCATGCAAAGTACTAGCAGGAATGCCAGGTCTTTGTACACACCTCTGCCAGGGACAGTGCCCCAACAAAAGATAAGGCCACTACATTTTTCATAAAGATCAAGCCTATACATAAAAGAAATCTAGTTTAAGGTTTGCCATGCACATTAGGATTTCCCTTGTTCAATGCTAAACAGCTGTCTGAATATCTGAACAGTGACTGCATCTGATTGGCTTTTTCAACCAAGAAGTGTACCAAGCTGGTGGTATCATCAGGTCCATGCACAGGTTGAATTTGAGCTGATTTAGTAGGAATTGGCCAAAATTCAAGCCGTGTGGCCAGCATTAATATGTTTCCATACATTAGAAGAATGCATGAGTAAAATGAATGCATAGGTTCCTTCTTAAGGATTCAACAGAGCAAAGAAAAAGACTTGCCCTGAATTGTATAAATCTTAGAAATACACTATGGGGTTCATTTATACAAAAATATTGGGCTTGCAAATACCTCAACACTTATGCAAATGTAGCAAATAATACCTAAAATGTTTGTAATATGTGTGTAATAGTTTCCTTGTTGCCTTTCCCAGGGAAAATGTAGCAATCCCTAAGATTTTATCCCAAGAAAAATAGCTATAAGAATAATCGACCATGAAAGTCAACATTCACCACTAGAGAAAGTAGGTTAACACTATAGGCCAGTGATGGCGAACCTTGGCACCCCAGATGTTTTGGAACTACATTTCCCATGATGCTCCATTAAACTGCATGAGAATCATGGGAAATGTAGTTCAAAAACATCTGGGGTGCCAAGGTTCGCCATCACTGCTATAGGCAAAGAACATTCAACCAACAAGGGAAATAATGAATTAGACTTCTACACTGTATACTGTCTATGCAGGAACAGTCAAATGAATGGGTGTTCAACCAAATAAACCTGAGAACCAGTTCTCAACCAGGGATGCATGACTGGGAGGTGAATGTAAACAAACAGTGGGGGAGAAAAAAAAACATTCTGATCACCCACCCCCCAAAAAAAATCATACCAATCTACTAATCATACAAATCAATTTTTTTTTTAAGTGAACATAAAAAACATCATATAACATTCTATTGTAACATTTGAATGTGTTAAGGTACAATAAGAAAAAGCATCAATCTGTATCTGAAAGGCATAATCTAGTAGTAATTGAGAGTCTCTCAATACATTTCAGGAAAGTACATTCTATGTTGTTCATCTATGTTTTTTAAATCAATAAGTTTTTATTGAATATTTCACAGAACATAAGTGAAAAAACATTTAGAAAAATATTCGCTTAGACGTGCATTTCCTCAGTTTATGACACAGTATTATTGAGTATTATTGAGTATTATTGAGTATTATTCCATAACAAAGTCTGTATATAATAGACATGTTAACCAAGGTAAAAAGTGTGATATACAGTATAATATATAACTTGCTGGATCAAGAGTGAGGTCCTGTGCTCTGGTGGAATTAACTCTATGTCCAAGGATAAAATTGCATTTCCAGGCAACACGGGTACTTTAATATTCAGTACTTGTGAAATTGTACCATAACCTCCCTTCCAAAAGGGGATTATATTAGGGCAAGACCAGAGTATATGGTACAATGTTCCCACAGCACCACAGTTTCTCCAAAAGGTATTGGAACTTTGTGGGGAGAATTTAGCTATCCTATAGGGTGTCAGATACCATCTGAAGAGGATTTTCTGCGATAATTCCCATAGATTTATACTCTTTATCGCAGTGTACATGATGTGTAGTGCCTTTCGCCATTGTTCCAGGGAGTAAGAGGTATCTAGGTACTTCTCCCAGGCAGTCATATGAGTCGTTTTCAAAAGTATATCCTTATTCTTCAGTATATTATAGAACAACAATATACTTTTAATCTTGGTGGTTGGATTTGTGTAGTATTGGAGTACCCTCCATGGCATCTCAATAGCTGTTTCCAAGTTGGAGCATAGTAGATTTGTTATCCTATGGTATGTGTAATATTCTGAGTTAGCTAGGTTGTATTCTATTTGTATAGCCCTGAAGGTTTTAGGAGTTGGACCAATCATTATATCTTCAATTCTTTCTATCCCCTTTTCCACCCAGCTTGAGACGTTTAAGTCAGGGATGATATGTGCTAAGCTATAGGTAGGCATTGATAGCGTGGAGGTAATGGAGTCCTGAGGGGGAGTGTTTAACAAGGCTCTCCATGCATGAAGTGATGCTGTGATGGTGGGAGAAAGTGATGCGTATCCAGGGGTGTATTGTTGGCTGGTAAGAAGAAAGTGATATATTTTCCAGTTCTTTCCATCTAGTATTGGGGCTTTGGGGGAACTATGTTTTGATTTGTGCCAATATTGAGACAGTGTAGTAATCTTTGAGTACCCTCTCCTCCCGCCTTCCTAGTGTTGATTAGTTTGGAGAATGAACATCTCACCCTCCTCCCTTGCCAAAGGTATCGGTTGATCATGGATTGGGCTTTAATAAAGAAGGTATTAGGTGCTGGAATAGGGATGGTCCTAAATAAATATAGAAATTGTGGTAGCAGTACCATTTAAAGGCTGCTGGTCTCCCGGACTAGGATAGTTCAGTTTTTGCTAGATCTTGAAGTCTGGAGTGTAGTTTGTCTATGAATGTGGAGTAATCTGCTTTGAACAATTCCATCGTCTTGGGTGTTAAGGTCATACCTAAGTAATTTATACCAGTGGTGTTCCATGTGTATGGCTATAACTGTTCCATTTTGCGCCTGGTTTTAGAAGGTATATTGATGCCAAGGATGTATGACTGTCATTTACTTTGTAATAGGATATACCATTGAACATTTTGAGTGTTTGATGTATCGAGGCTAATGAGGTCTCCACGTCTGTGATCATGAGTATAACATCGTCAGTGAATAGACTAATGGTGTGTGTTGAGTTGCTAAACCTATGTCCTGTAATTTGAGGGTGGTTGCATATGTAACTTGCCAGAGGTTCCATGAGAAGGTTGAATATTAATGGTGAAAGTGGGCACCCCTGGTGAGTTCCATGTGTGATATTAAATGGAGTGGTAAGTACCCCCGATGTGTAAACCTGGTCAGAGGGCTTGGAGTATAATGTCATAATTGCAGAAAAATATAGTGCCACTGAATCCAAACTTCTCCAATACCTTAGCAAGATATCCCCAATGTATCCAATCGAACGCCTTCTCTGCATCCAAAGCTAGGAGCAGAGAAGGCGTTCCCTTCACATTTGCTTGGTGGATTATATTAATTAGGTGCCTAGTGGCATCAATAGTTTGACATCCTTTTGTAAATCTGGATTGGTCCATATGTATAAGCTGTGGAAGTATGTCTATTAGCCTTAGTGCAATCAGTTTGGCATATAGTTTCAGGTCGTTATTAAGTAATGATATTGGCCTGAAATTCTGTGATGGTTCTTTCCCTGACTTGGGCAGGGTGATTACGAGTGCTTTCAACATTTCTGATGGGAAGGAGGAAGAGGCAGCTACAGCGTTGAAAATAGTGGTTAGGTGGAGTGAGAGGATGTACTTGAACGTTTTATAGCATTCTCCTATATATCCATCAGGACCTGGGGACTTGTTTAGTGGTAGCATATCAATAGCTTGAGATACTTCCTGGATTGTGAAGGGAGCGTTAAAGTGCATTAGTTGTGTTGGGGTTAGTTGGGGAAGAGACACTTTCTTCAGAAAGCCATTTATTGCTTTGGGGGTTGGTTGAATGGTATGTGGATCATCTGCCAAGTTGTACAGAAATCCATAATAATGGCTAAATACATAGCTCCCAACTGTCTCTGATTTTGAGGGACTGTCCCTGATTTGGAACAATGTTCCTCTGTCCCTCATTCCTCCTCATTTGTCCCTCATTTTGGTCTGATCTATATAGTTGTATATAAAATGCACTTTTTATCTATCAAAAAGTGTTTTCCAGTGCTAAACCTTTCATCTGATTTCTAAATTGCTGCATTTGTAAATTCCAAAAGCCAATATAAAGGAAAAGTAGTGGTAAAAAAGCACTTGTGGGTTTAACCAATCTTGTATTTTTGTGCAATTCTCCTTTAAGGGGGCATGGCAAGGGGCGTGTCCTTTGCCTAAATACTTTTGCTGATAGGTGTCCCTCATTCCCATCTCAAAGAGTTGGGAGGTATGTAAATGTGTCAGCTATGTTTTGTGGGTGATGATATTTATCTTTAGTGAGCGGGTGTAAGATGTACGGTATCTTGGTTTTGTACCTGCAGCCCCGTAAGTGTTGTGCTAGGAGTTTCCCCGCCCTGTTACCATTTAAATAATAATTCATGTTTAGACGCCTAGTAGACTTTTCAATATTTTCTAATAATAGTATTCGAAGATCATATCGAAGTTGGGATAATTGTTTAGAGATTGCGGGTGTGGGTTTTTGTTTATTACTGATTTCTAAGTTGTGAATTTTGTTTGTCAGATCCTGTAATTGCTGTTGGTGCTGCCTCTTCCTCCTTGCCCCCAGTTTAATAAAAATACCCCTCATGAATGCCTTATGGGCTGTCCACAGTGTAAACTTATCATCCACAGAATCTATGTTTTCGCTAAAATATTGCAATAAATGTTGTTCCAATATAGTTTTGGTAGGCTTTTCCTGTAAAAGAAGCGGGTTAGCTCTCCAGATTGGAACAGGGTTCTAGGAGAATGAGTCACTTATTGTCAGCACTACAGATGCGTGGTCTGACCACGTAATAACATTTATGGATGCTGCTACAGTTCTGGTCAAGGTCCATTGATCTACTAGGAAGAGATTAATTCCTGAGTATGACCTGTGTGGTGAAGAAAAAAAAGGTGAAGTCTTTTTCCCCTGCATGAAGGCATCTCCGGGCGTCAAATAAGTTTTGCTGATGTATAGTATTTTGAAGTGTTTGGGTTGTTCTGGTGGGGGTGGAGGTGGAATCTAGGTGTGAGTCTGGGATAAGGTTGAAGTCTCCTAATATCACCAGAGCTCCTTTTTGGTGGTATCTTTCGTATCTTTCGAAAGGTTTTGTTAATAAAGCGTATTTGGTTAGAGTTCGGGGTTTAAAGATTCACAATAGTGTACGCTGAGGTGTTAATATCGCAAATTAGTATTATGAATCGTCCTTGTGGGTCTGCAATCACTTCATGTTGATGGAATGAAACAGTGTCCCTTATTGCAATAAGAACTCCTCTTTTTTTTTGAGTTTGCAGTAAAAATATGGGGGAACTGCTGATTTGTGCATTTTGGGGGGGATGAACTATTGAAGTGCGTTTCCTGTGCACATAGGACATCACTTTTGAATTGTTGGGCTTCCTTCCATAATGACTTACGTTTGACAGGGTGATTAAGTCCTTTGGTATTTATAGAAAGAAATGTCACCCCCATGTGGACAAAGAAGGTTTAGTTGTTTGACATTCTGTGTACATATAAGTTCTTTTGTTAGTGGAGAGCTCCCTCAAGTGGTCAAAACCGGTATAGGTTGTTTTGCTAAGGGCCCTTTCACACTGGGGCGGGGGCGTTGTCGGCGGCAAAGCGCCGCTATTGTAAGCGGCGCTTTACCGTCGGTATGCGGCCGCTAGTGGGGTGGTTTTACCCCCCTGCTAGCGGCCCAGAAAGGGTTAAAACCACCGCAAAGCGCCTCTGCAGAGGCGCTTTGCCGGCGGTATAGCCGCGCCGTCCCATTGATTTCAATGGGCAGAAGCGGTAAAGGAGCGGTATACACTCCGCTCCTTCACCGCTCCGAAGATGCTGCTGGCAGGACTTTTTTTACTGTCCTGCCAGCGCATCGCTCCAGTGTGAAAGCCCTCGGGGCTTTCACACTGGAATTAAAGCAGCGGCTGTTTCGGGTCGGTTTGCAGGCGCTATTATTAGCGCAATAGCGCCTGCAAACCACCCCAGTGTGAAAGGACCCTAAGTGTTAGTGCAGACCAGACAAGTGTTGTACTCACATTTTGAAGTGCTGGCATGTTTCCATTTCTATTATCAGCCTGGCTATGCTGGCAAGCTCTCTTTGGAGGTGTTGATCTGGGAGAAACAGTAGTGGCTCTGTCTGAGAGCTGTAAACAATCTGTAAGTTCTGACTGTGTTGGAAAAATATAGTAAGAAGAAAAACAAAACTGACTAGGAACATAAACTTGAACTTTGAATAACATTTTAAAGCTTTTCAAGTGAACATTGTGATCCAAGTTGGGTATTTCATACCCGAATGCAGCATTTTGCTGCTCAAGTGGTTTCAAGGGGGTGAGTTTGTGAGCCGAGAGAGGCTACTCTTCCCATAGAACTGAACAGAATACTTATTTGCTTTCCAGGTGGTCAGTGTCTTTTTTAGCATTCTTAGCTGTGACCTTTTGCCATTCAGGATCCGCATGAGGAATACTCCTAGGGGAGTCAGGCCTGCTGACAGGCTCTGGAAATATCTGCCATTCTTTGAGCAGGGATAGACCTTTTTCCAGTGAGTCTATGGTGAAGGTATGGCCCTCTTTGGTAATCATGATTTTTGTGGGAAAGCCCCATCTATAGTTGATCTTATGATTCCTGATAGCTTTGGTGATTGTGGTGAGGCTCCTTCTTTTCTGGAGGGTGTATTGCGATAAATCTGCAAAAAATTGCAGATTTTGATACTGTGGGGGAATATGCTCCTTGGTGCGCATTACAGACATTAATTTTTCTTCTGCGTGGTAAAAATGTAACCGTAGTATTACATCCCTAGGGATCTGGTCGGGGAGTTATGAAGGTTTAGGCAGGTGATGGATCCTGTCTATGATCACATCTAGATCCGTGAGTTCAGGAAGGATTTCTTTAAACAGAGTAGTGGTGTACTCATGCAGTTCTCCTTGCTGTATAGACTCTGGGATCCCTCTGATTTTTAAGTTATTCCTTCTATTTCTGTCCTCCATGTCAGTCATTTTAGATTTGAGCCCTTCTATTACCTCCTCTTTTTCATCATGGGCATCTACTAAATCGTTTACAGTGGCTGCAAACTCCCCCATCTTGTTTTCAATGTGGCCCACTCTGGATTCTACAGCCTGTATCTCCTTATTGAACTTTTGCATGCATGACATCATGTCAGTTTGGATTGAGCTCCTTAGGGACAGTAACATGTCCTTTAGTACTGTGTCCATAACTGGCTGATTATTCATTGGGAACACCTTCATGCTGTCAGGCAGCTCTCTAGTGTCCTCTCCAGAATCAGTGCAGGGACTAGCTGTGGGGCTGCATTCAGAGCCATCCATCCGGAATTTGGCTTTAGCTGGGCTTGCAGACTGAGGGGTATTAGGGTAGGATTTCTGGCTGCCTGGGGACCCACTATTTTTGCTGATAGATGCAGAGTTAGCTGGAGTGGAGTGTGTGTTATAGGCCGAGGTGGATGTACGGCCGGCGCCATCTTGCCTACCTCCATGTGTCTGCCATTTAACAAAATCCGTCAGTTTCTGAGGCTTCCTGAGGTCTTTTCTTTTCCTGGCCATGGTCACCGATGCTATGGTGTTCAGATCGCTCCATTTTTGGGGTGAAAACCCCTCTGGAAAGTTGCTGTGTGCTGCTGTCTGTCTGTGGGAAGAGGAGCTCAGCTCTCACACTTCCATCTCTCTCTGCAGCCAGCCACGCTCCCATTAATCTATGTTTTTAAACAAAAATTGTTTTTTACTGTAACTTATAGATGAGAAAGTTGTATTGTTTTGACATTCGTAGTATGATTTTATTAAATGTCATTGTACGACTATTTTTAAATAATAATAAAAAAATTAAAAAAGGGGGGGTAAAGAATTATTCCTCTTTTCTTTATTCTTTTCTCTCTTGTCAGGTGGGGTTTTTAAGGAGGACCTCATGAAAAAAAAATTCAGTTATAAAGATTTAAAGGGGTTGGGAGGTGCCCTTTGCACTGACACTGTCACTTTTGCCCTACATGGGCAGAGGTATGGCTTGGTTAAGAACCTGTTTTCAAGCTGTTGAATGGAAAATGAAAGAGAAGCAACACGCTAAAAATGTTATTTTGTGTTCTCTCCTCCTGTAAACATGTCCACAGCTTTGGGCTTTCAGCACTGTGCAAAGCAGTGGAACCTTCATTGGCTGATAAAGAGGATTACAAGAAGCTAGACTACTGATAGATTTAGGTATTTATTCTAAATGAGTCTAAACACATTTGTGTATTTTTTAATGAATATATAATTGGATTATATTCTGTTTATATTTGCTTGGTGTTCAGCATTAAGTTACATGAAAATGTGCAGACAGTTTAAATTCTGACAGAAGCAAGAAATGTGTTCAAGTAAGGTTGTGTTTGTTTTATTAAAGGTCCTCCATTAGAAGGGAAATGTCAACTGCAGGCCGTCATAGACTAAAATGCACTTATTTTTATTTAGCCTTTCTGTTACAGTGAGCCCAATATTGTTAAGTGCTCATATGCTTTTTGCTTGAATATGCCTAGCACAGAAGGAAAGATTTTTTTTTCTACAAAACTGCTATAGAAGTAATAGACATTAAGGACAGTTTTATACAGTATGAAAAACCCATGATTTTGTGAACAACTAGCAACCTAGCATATGGCTCAATATTTGCTTGCTCCCAAATGTAGAGCAGAATATCAGCATTGCCAAACAGAGATAAATAGACCAGCTTGGAATTAGAGACAGAGTATGTATACTTCACCTGTAAATGTAAGAGGGCCTGAGTTATAAATATTTCATAACTTAGTATGCTTTGTCAGAGCAACCATATTGAGTTTGTCAGAACAGCTTAAACTCCTGTTCAAGCAAAACTGTGTGAGAATCTCTATGAACGACTTACTCAACAAACAGTGCAAGCAGCAAAGTGCTAAGTGAAAATAATATTAGCCCATGGTAGCCCATGACACCCGTGGTAGAATTTAATTTGATGAACTCAGATTAGTACATCATTGTACCCAATTGGTTGGTACAAGCATTGTACTTTGCTCTTTGCACTGTTTTATCAAACTTGTTTGTATGTGTCCTGTTTTTAGATTGTTGTCATCAATATTGTTCAAATATAACTCCAACATTTATAAAAATAAATAAAAATAGCCCCCATTATAATGATGTCCAGTATCTTTCAGCTTACTTCCTGTGAGCCATGGCAATCATATATAAACCCCCTGGGAGCATATCAAAACATTGAAAGAATTGAGTTTCCTCTAGGTGGGACTTTTGGAAAGGGATAGATAACGCAATGAAGTGTGAGAATAGTATAAAAAGTATATAAGATTTTATTAGACAACATGAGTTAAAATAGTAAGCACATATACACACTACACATATAGGAAAATCATAATTGGGTATTGGACAAGACTAATCAGACAACAGCAGTTCAAAAAGGACAGCTGATAATCGCAAGGATCTGGTACGTATGAGGATGAACATAACAGACAAGACCCAACGCGTTTCAAAAATACTATTTCTTCATCAGGGGTGTATGCGATTTTGTCGCAGAAGCTATAAATGTCTGCAATTAAAACAAAATAAACACAAATTCAATGCATAATGTTGATTATACACAAACTAATAGGTACGTATGTGGTCACATCGTACTTTGCGTTTTAGTGTGTTTAAGCACTGACCGTATGAGTTGTGTAGTTCTAGAATAGATTTCTTATCCAGGATTTAACATTTAAAAGCAGTAATAAGTTGCAGCTGTCAGCCTGTGGGGGCCCCCAGCCTGACGGGGTAGATTGATGCACCAGCGCAGATGGATGAGTCCAACGGCAGTAGGGTGTTGCGCTGGTGCATCAATCTACCCCGTCGGGCCGGGGGCCCCCACAGGCTGACAGCTGCAACTTATTACTGCTTTTAAAAGGTCGGACGCTGGTCTCTGGAGCTCCGTGTGGATCCGACAAATTCACCCTGTACACAGGCACATCTGACCCACAGACTAACACGGTGGCTCCAGCGGGCACCCAGGACCCCCCTGCGACAGCAATTATGTCAGCCAAAAGCCGGGGAAAGCTTAACAAGGACCCGAAGCCGCTGCGTTTTGTGAAGGGGCGGGGCGCAAACTCACCAAGCGCCATGACGGCTTCCAGTTCTGGTATACGGAGCGGGCTGGGAGCAGTGCATAGCCCGGAAACTGCTGCATCCTCTGCAGGTATGTCGGCCCCATCAGCTACACAGGACGTAGATCCCCCATCTGCTGCCCTGGAGACAGCACCAGAGGCAATAACAAAACCCATTCTAGCTGCTATAAAGGGGTTTAAATCCATGATGATGGTCCGCATAGACCACCTGGCATCAGAGTGTACCTTGATTCGCCATGATTTAGACAAGATGAGAGGGAGAATTAATGAGGCGGAAGACCGGATTGGCACGGTGGAAGATCAGCAGGGCACACACACGGCACAAATTGCAGAGTTACAATCACTGGTGGGTTCCCTGGCACATAAAGTGGACGACGCTGAAAATAGACAGAGGCGAAATAATATCCGCGTGGTAGGCCTGCCAGAGGGCGCAGAGGGGCAGAGGCCCGCCATCTTTGCCGAAACGCTGTTCAAGCAAATATTGAACCTTCCAGACATGCCACCCACATACGTGGTAGAGAGGGCGCATAGAGTTCCCACAGGGAAACGTCCAGAAGGTGCACCACCCAGACCATTATTGGTAATGATGCTAAACTACCGAGATAGGGATATGATCCTAGCGGAGGCAAGAAAGCATCCGGAATTGCCATACGAAAACACCAAGCTGATTCTGTTCCCAGATTTCTCAGCCAAGGTCCAGAAACGTCGCAGATCCTTCAATGAGGTGAGGCACCCTGTCTCCAGGAAAAGAATATCAAGTATGGTATGCTGCACCCAAGCCGGCTACTGATCCCTCACAAAGACACAATCCGTTTTTTTGATACCCCTGAAGGCGCAAATGATTGGATTGACTTGTGAAAAAAGGTAACGGAGATTCCATTTCTTCATTAAGTTTTGGGGATCTCGTTGTTCATGCTTGTCGGGGGGGGCCCGCTTTAGGGGAGCTACGTATACACCCGCACATCCGAAATGCTGATTATACAGAATCCTTCACACCATGTGGATGAGGAGACTGGGACTTCCTATGCAACACCTATTTAACTATATCCGTACTCTCAGTGCTTTCACTTGGGTGGGTGTTGAGTTGACTCCCCTGGATATATTTCTTTCTTGTAGGGGTCAGATGGGACTTTTATCCCTTTCAGGACACGGATCGAAAGTGGAGTAGGAACTGATACTTTTTCACACTGTCTTATATTTTGTTTTTTGTCTCGACAGACTGTAATGATCTGGACACACTAATTTTTTCTTTTTTTTTTAGGTCACCTTCACGTTAAAGTTGGACTAGTTTTGGGTATACGCTGCGTGTATCAGTGAATGTTTTGCACTGCAGCGGGGAGTTATGTGTTCTTGGGGGGGGTTTGGTTTTTCTATTTGTGCAATGTTTCAGAATCTGCCCGGTGCTACTTGGGACTTGTTTTATGGGCAAGAATCTCAGTACATAGTGATTGCTTGCAAATTTTGTAAGGATATACCATTTTTTGTCTTATATTTAAGGTATTTCTATGGCAGCAAATATATTTATTATATTGTCTTGGAACGTTAGAGGCTTGAACGACAAGTTTCGGCGTGCCTTGATGTTTCAATACTTGAAACCACTTAAACCGCATATTGTCTTTTTACAAGAGACACATTTAGATGGTAATAGGATTCTGACTATGAGGCGCTCCTGGATCCAACGGGCAGTACATACTACATATTCTATGTACGCCAGAGGCGTGGCCATCTTGATCAGTAAAACGGTTCCTTGTAGTATTCATCAGGTCCTCACAGATCCAGGAGGCCGTTATTTTATTGTGGTGGCAGACATCCATGGGCATAAGATGGTGCTAGTCAATGTGTATGTTCTTCTACCATTTCAAATTCAAGTACTATATGACTTACTGGGTAGGTTGGTCCCCTTTATACACTTACCTCTCATAGTGGCGGGGGATTTTAATGCCATTTTAAATCCTGCATTGGACTCCTCTAACTCTAGGAGAGTGGCGTCGGTAGAGCTGGTTGCGTGGGCGGAGACAGCTGCTCTCACGGAGTTATGGAGGTGGAAAAATCCTACTACAAAAAGTTTCTCACGCTCCAAAACGCATAAATCCTCATCCAGGATTGATCTGGCGTTTGCAAATGCTCCTATGTTACAGCTGGTGAGGGGAGCCAATTATATGGCGGGAGGTCTGTCAGATCACTCCCCTACGGGTTCATATTGGTGAACATGGCGATTAAATCCGGGATGGTTGGAGGTAGAGTCAGCATCTACCCAGGTGGCGCCAACTTTTTCTAGCTACTGGGAGGATAACTTGCAGTCAGCCCCCCTTCCAACAGTTTGGGATGCCTTTAAGGCATGTATGCGAGGACAGTATATCTCGGCAATTAAGCAAACACGTAAACAATTTAATATTAAATCACAGGAATTACCAGACAAAGAGAGGAGATGTGAGGCAGCCCATGCAGTTGACCAATCAAATGTTACCTATATTGAACTAATAGAGGCGCGCCGTCTTTTGAAGTTGCATTATACTGAATTAACACACACTTCTTGGATGGGAAGGGTTGAGTCCCTCTTCGAACAAGGAGACAAAAATGGGAAGCTTCTGGCAATGCTGGTGGCAGAGCAGAGGGTTCAGACCAGTATAACCTGTATCACTAATTCTCAAGGAACTATATTGACAGACCCAAGTGATATTCTTGACACCTTTGTAGAATACTTCAGCTCACTCTGCATGCCCATCCCAGCATATAACAAACAAGATCTAGAATCCCTGCTTACCTCCATAGATATACCTAAGCTATCAGAGTCAGACCAAAAGAGCCTAGAAGTAGAGATAACAGAAAAAGAAATAGAGTCTGCCATAAGGTCGTTCCCACCTCATAAATCACCAGGGCCAGAGGGTTTCTGCATTGAATGGTACAGGTCACATTTGGAAGCTCTTGTGCCAAGACTCAGAAAATTGTTTCACTTCTGCTTGGAACATTAGCTTTTACCAGATTCTCTTATGGAGGCTCTGGTGGTCCTATTGCCCAAACCAGGCAAAGATCCATTGAGCTGCTCTCCCTATAGACCTATAGCTCTTCTCAATCAGGATCTTAAGATTCTCACAAAGATACTCTCCACCAGGCTGTCCAGGGTAATAACTACACTGGTAGATATAGACCAAACCAGTTTTATTCCGTAGAAGTCCACTGATACAAATCTCCGTAGGCTGTTTGCGCACCTACAGATTGATCATAATAATCCCGGGGCCAGGGTGATTGTGTCTTTGGACATGGCCAAAGCCTTTGATTCGGTGGATTGGCATTACATGTTCACGGTGTTACGGCACATGGGGTTTGGAGAAGTGTTTCTTACATGGATATCACTGTTATATAGCTCACCCAAGGCAACAATCAAGATAGGAACATCGGTCTCTACGCAGTTTTCGGTGGGTAGAGGGACAAGGCAGGGATGCCCGCTTTCCCCGGCATTATTTGCCTTAGCCATTGAGCCCATAGCTATTGCTTTAAGGGCGTCCACAGAAGTTAAAGCCCTTCAGGTAGGCGGCATTCGTGAATGCACGGCCTTATATGCAGATGATATGCTCCTCTTTTTAGAGGACCCCTGACCTTCATTGGAGGCAGTATTTGAAATTTTAGGCACATTTGCAAAATTCTCAGGTTTACGGGTAAATTGGGAAAAGTCCAATATCATGGCTATTGATGATGGAGCTCAGGCGCGGGCATCTCCTTCGGTTCCAATAGCCTGGGTCGCTGAAATTAAATATTTAGGTGTACATATATCCCCCAAAGTTACAGATTACTTGACACTTAATCTAATGCCACTGCTTTCAAAGGTTAAAATACAACTTGAGGCATGGAAACATTTACCTCTCTCCTTAATTGGTAGGGTGAATCTCCTTAAAATGAAGATTCTACCAGTGTTCTTGTACTTCTTGCGCAACACTCCTATTTGGATTCCATGCTCTTTCTTTCGGAGCGCAAACAGCCTGTTCAGTTCATTTTTTTGGAGTTCTGGACATCCTAGAATAGGCCTTCGCACATTGCAAAAACCCTATGGACAGGGAGGTTTGGCTTTACCTGACTTATTCAAATACTTCATTGCAGGGCAGATGGTTTTTGCTAGGAGTTGGTTGGTAAGGGATGATGGGGATGCAGCAACTGTGCTGGAGGCTGCCCTGGTAGGATCATATGAGGGTCTTGGTCTCCTGTTATAGAGGACCACAGACGAGGGCGCCCTTGACCGGCTCCATGTGTGCTACTATTCGGGCATGGGACAGGGCAGGGGTGCTCATGCGTACTGACACAGAGGCGTGGTCACCAGATACACCGTTGTGGTTTAATCCCAAATTAGCCCATTTTAGCGAAATACCAGATCCAATCATATGGGCAGGAGTTGGTATAAGACAACTAAAAAACATAGTGGGGGAAGGGAAAATACTCTCCTTTGACCAACTAAAGGAGAGGCACGACCTCCTAGACTGGTACTTCTTTCGCTATTTGCAGTTGTGGCATGCTTTTGTCACGCAATTTGGCACGGGTGCAATGGTGCTTCAGTCCTCACCTCTGGAACAGTTGCTCTATGATGAATCAGTACAAAAGACACTGTCAGCCACTTATAAAGAGTTATTTGCCGAAAGGCCTCTAGCACTCAACAAATGTAGAGAGAGGTGGAGCTCCCTAGTACCCAATTTCCAAAGTGATGACTGGGACGATATGTGGGATCACCCTTTTCAGGTCCTAGTCTCAGCGCGTGATAGGTATATTCAATTTAAAATACTTCACAGGGTGCACTATACCCCAGCCAGACTTGCCAGCATCTATGGCCTGGATGATGCAACCTGTTGGCGTTGTACCGCAGCAGGGGCGGATTTCGACCATATATATTGGCAGTGTCGGCAGATACAGGAATTTTGGACAGGGGTTACCAAAACCATTCAGGGACTGATTTCTCTGCCTGTCCCCATGACAATATCAGTATGTTTGTTGGGCCTGGTGGAGGAAATAGCTCCACTAAGGGCACAGGGAACCATGCTTTCTCTCACTTTGTTTTATGCACGCAAAGCTATCCTTTTAAACTGGAAAAAACCTGAGGCCCCATCATTAGCTTTCTGGAAAGGTATAGTGAATAAAGTATTACCGTTGTATAAGGCAACATATTTAAGCAGAGGGTGCCCAGAAAATTTTGAGTAGATATGGCAATGCTGGCTCTCCTCGGATACTACTGTATAACTTACTGTGTTACTGTGTATCTGATGAATTGCACGTCGCATAAAAGGAATTTACAATAACTGAAGAGGCCTGATAGGCTTAACAGCAGCTAAATGTTTGTAGTTGCTGCTTTAGATTCTACCTATGTTGGCATTGTTAAACCAATCTAAGTATGCTGAAAGGGCAAGAAATTGTGTTAGACTGTCTGGAATTTCTGGGGCATTGCACAATAGGGAAGAGGGAGGGGGAGGGGGGCTTATTATTGGGGTTTTGTTATTGTTGTTATTAAGCAAAATGTGAATAAAAATATTTAAAAAAAATAAATAAAACTATCAAGCAGATATTAGACAAACCTAAAAACTCTTTAGTATTCTTATACAAATAATATTGGTTGGACATGGCCAACCCTCACGGTGGAGACAGCCGGGAAACAAGAAATACCTGCCCCCCCAAAAAAGGAGGGAAAAAAATGTATAGAAATCCATCTTCCCACATATTCCATCCCTATACAACTCCAGGGTATCCCCACCAGAAGTCTTTTACAAAACATCAAAAAACATATATGAACAATTTAATTAAACACAAGTATCACAAAAAAACAAATGTCAAGGATTCCTCAGTCAAGTAAAATACCCCAAATGGTCCTAGCCCTAAAAGATGGAAATAGGGGTGAGAGAATTAAATGGTGTGCGAGCCTGCCAACATTCTAAATAATGTTATGAAAAAAGTTGCAATAAAGTGCATAGAAGGGAGGCCCCTTTGGACTTTTTAGGGCAGAAAAAGAGTAATAAAGAGTAAATATATATAAAAGGCACAAACATGCCAACTTTATTGGTGTACAAAAATAGATATTTTAAAAACAGCAAATATAATTCACTCTTAAAGTCAATATATCAATGAGTTGATGAAAAATATTCAAACATACAATTAGTATCATCCAAAGCTAACAATCCTAATGTGCCGCCTCATTACAAATTGGGTTCAGTTTTAGGATTGGTAGCTGTTTACATCCCGACATGTTTCGGAAAATCGCATTGAAAATGTATCATTTCCTTCTTCAGGGGAGTTTACACAGTTAGGTAAAATTATTCTTTTGTCTGAAACATAAATGTATATATATATATATATATATATATATATATATATATATATATATATAATAGTATTGACATAATGACATAGCAAAGACATCTAAACATAGTCTATAGACTGTTCTGCCATTGTACAAAGTAACAGGGTATATGGTACTTACATGTTGTAGACTCATTGGGGGTTAATTGAATAAAAACAAGCAAATAAAGCACGTGCTGGCTGCAGGGGTTCACATAGTGCAAAAGGTTATTTGTGTGTCTATAAACCGATCCTCTGAAGCGCATTCACAAGAGACGCCTAATCTCTCTAGCAGCGATCAAATTACCACTGTGGAGAAAAGTTATACCAGGAGGAGATTGTAAGTACAAATTCCTCTTGTTGTAGAAAGAGTAGAAGGAGTAAGAGGGATTACAGCAAACATTAAGGCATATAGCCATGTAGGTGCATGGCTTTTTGGAGACATAGTATTTACCTTACAGTAGACAACTGACTGTGCTGCTGACATCCCGGTGGCGGCCAGTAGACTGACCTGAGCCATCCGGGTGTCAGCATTTAAATACCTGATCCATTTGGATGTCAGCCAATAAAGCAATCCATTCCGCTAGTACAGCTGCATGGGCGGAGGGCGGAGACAGAGATTAGTCTGTCATGAGCCCTTGCTACACAAGTGGAGCTTACCCGCTGGGTGTCCGCGCAGGAGCAAAGCGGCAAAGACACAGGACTGGGAGCCATCTAGTAGATAAGAATGGAATAGCAGCCAGCAGGTTTACATGAGAAAAAGGGACTATATTCAAAACAACAAGAGATATGCAGTGTAAATACATGAAACATAACATTGGATATCAAACACATAAAGCAATGGGAACCAGAGATAACCAGTATTGGATTACTGAACAATGTTGTCATATCCATACAGAGGAAAAATTATTGTAGTAAAAATTGAAAATTTAGAAGTACAGTGAAAACAATATATTATTGTGCCCAGGAAGTAAGGAAAATCTCATATCATTCCTGGAACTGGTTTCTCTTAGGGAAAAGGAAAGAGGGAACTCAAAAGGTACATTCAGAAAGTGTGTTTCGAAACCAGAGAGTCTCAAAGATTCCATTCAAAGACCCCAGAGGAGAATCCAGGAAGGAATGATCGAAAATTGAAAGCCTCATTTAATCCAGGTGGTGAGGTAGCCTGTAGGTTGATTATCCACCTTCGGATGGATACCAAGGATGTCCAGATGTACCAAGGCCATATGTCGGCCAATCGGCAGATCTGGAACTCATTTGCAGATGGTTGAAATATGCCGGTATATTCTTTTCCAAAATGCATTGGCCATGCACCTACATGGCTATATGCCTTAATGTTTGCTGTAATCCCTCTTACTCCTTCTACTCTTTCTACAACAAGAGGAATTTGTTCTTACAATCTCCTCCTGGTATAACTTTTCTCCACAGTGGTAATTTGATCGCTGCTAGAGAGATTAGGCGACTCTTGTGAATGCGCTTCAGAGGATCGGTTTATAGACACACAGATAATCTTTTGCACTATGTGAGCCCCTGCAGCCAGCACGTGCTTTGTTGCTTGTTTTTATTCAATTAACCCCCAATGAGTCTACAACATTTAAGTACCATATACCCTCGGGCGGAGCCGGCGCGCAGCATGTGAGGACGTCTTGAGAGGAGCTCTCCCTGCAGATTCCACATCCTGACCTAATCCTGTGAGCAAAAAGCCGGCGTTTTGCCCTGGACTGCTGGGGTATGAGTGGCGGACCCTCCGGAGAGCCTCAGGGGATGGTGAAATACGGGCCTCCGTGGCCAAAAACACCGGGGGAGAGACTGGCCCGTTATGCCTGGGGCTCTCAAAATGGCGCCGCGGCACCAGACAGAGAGGAGGATGAGGAATGGCCGCCGCTCCAGCAGCAGCATAAGGACACAGAAAGACCACAGCCTGCTTCCTCTGGTCGGGTGAGTCCCAGAACACAGCGGGACCGCACTATGCGCAGGGGGAGATCACTGGACAGGGACAAGGTGCTCCTACATGATGCAGACAGGGCCCTGGAGGAGGAGGGAGAACCGTCCCTTAAGCAAATAATGGCTGCCATACAGGGGTGTCAAGCTAAGCTGCTAAATCACTTTGGGGAACTGCAAATGGAATTCTCCTTTATGAAACACGATATGCAGAAGCTTAGAGAAAAAGCCCAGGCTACTGATTATCGCATTTCTGCTCTGGAGGACACTGTTAGACCTATGACCACGGATCACCAAGTCATTAAAAAGACCCTCTCTGAGCACACTCTTAAAATGGCCGACATGGAGGACCGCATGAGAAGAAATAACATAAGGCTGGTGGGGTTCCCTGAAGGAGTGGAAGGTAGTCATCCTGAGGAATTCTTGGAGGACTGGCTGAAAGAGAATATGGCCCCTGGAACTTTCAGTGCTATGTTTGCCATAGAGAGGGTGCACCGTGTACCAGGTAAACCCCCACCAAAGGGAGCAATCCCCAGACCCATGATAGCAAAGATTCTGCACTTCAGGGACAGAGAAAATATCCTAAAAAGAGCAAGGACAGGTCCTGAGCTAAAGTGTCATAATTATCGGATATCTATCTATCCTGATTTCTCTGCCACCACGCAAAAACAGAGGGCTTCTTTCTATCCGATAAAGAAACGGCTTAGAGAACTGAACCTGATGTACAGTATGCTATATCCAGCAAAACTACGCATTGTGGATAATGGCAAAACACATTTTTTTACTACCCCCACGGTGGCTTCTGATTGGCTGGATGCGAGGGGACGACCGAGAAGAGGGGGCTCTCCAAGATCACCTTAAACTACTACATACAGATGAAGATGTTGGGGGGATAAGGGATGTCAGGAGAAGGAAATATGGCGGATGCTGAGCTGCTCTTTTACCGCCCCTTTTTTCCCCCAAACTCTCTTTGCAAGGTGTCAGGAGGCACTGACTGGGGCCCTCAGATGTGGCTTTATGCACCTGGCAGTCCGGAGGACTACAGAAGATCCATGCTTGCTGCTTTCAAATGCTCAATTATACTTTTAACACCGAAAGAATCTGCAGGTTTTTTTCTCCTTTCGGAAACAAAGTTTTTTTTTGTTGTTGTTTTTCCTATTTTCACTTGAAACTTGAGGAGTGGAACAAGAAGTATTCCTCTTCTCCCTGAACACATATAATTTTTTATTTTTGTGTTGTAGGGGTTTTTTTTTGTTGTGTGGGGGTTTTTTTTCTCTCACAACTGAACTCACTCCTCACAGTGCTGGAGCCTGTGTGATTTTTTGAAATCGCACATCCGTTATAACCTCTTTTGGGTTAAAGGTTTTGGGAATGAAGTGCCTTGCAAGTTGGGGGCGGGTACAGGGTGGGGGGAGGGGGACAAGGGGGGGGAAGGGGGAAGTATCAGGGAAAATTATCATTATGCTTTGTGTATGCTCATGATTTCAAGCTCATTTTTGATACATGCTGTCTGCCTTATATGTTGCCGCCCACCAGGACGGGGAGGGGGGGTGCTGGAGCCCTGGAAGATACTCTACCTGAACGTTGGGAGTGAGGAGGAGGGGGAGGGGGGGAGGTTCTTGCTTTATCCAATATGGCTGTGAACCTTAGAGTGATCTCCTGGAATGTCAGAGGTCTTAACTCCAAATTTAAAAGATCGCTGGTATTTGATTATTTAAAAAAATATAAGCCGCATTTAATATTGTTACAGGAAACACATCCGCAGGGCTCCAGGACTCTCTCTTTAAAAAGGGCACATATTGCTGGGGCTTACCATGCAAGTTATTCTTCATTTGCTAGGGGAGTGTCCACACTAGTAGATAAATCCCTACCCATATATATTCATGCAATTAAAACGGATATAAAGGGTAGATATGTTATCACAGTGATAAAGGTGCATAACAAATTCATGACCTTTGTGAACTTGTATGTCCCGCCTCCCTTCTCCTTGTCTCATCTGGATGATATGCTTCGAGCGACTTTTGAGATAGTTGAAGGGAGGATTTTCATTTTAGGAGACTTGAACGTGGTGGTGGATCCGACAATGGACAAGTTGGATGCACCGCCAAGAACGCCAACACCCCTAGCGAAGTGGATGTCAGCCCACGGCTTCTATGACGCATGGCGGGCGAGACACCCAGAGATTAGGGAATATTCCTGTTACTCTGAGACACATAAAACACTGTCCAGGATAGACACTGTATTGGTTGAAGCTGAGGGACTGCAACTGGTGGCTGGGGCGAGGTACTTGCCTAGAGTGCACTCGGATCATTCACCTATACTGGTGGATATTGTAGTGGGACAGAGACAGGGAATCAGACACTGGAGAATGGAGGCTAGTTGGTTACAGGAGGAATATGTTAAAATTAAATGTAATGAGTCTATTCAGATGTTCTGGAAGGAAAATAAGGAAGCTGGCTCAGATCTAATAAAGTGGGAGGCATTCAAAGCTACTCTACGAGGGGTGTTCATAGCGGAGGTGGGTAGTTTCAAAAAGCAACTAGCCTCTTCAATAATGGACAGGGAACGAGAGGTATCACTAGCTGAGGCAGAATACGTTAGGTGACCAACTAGGGAGGGTTGGTGTACTCTCCAGGATAAGACACGGGCATACAAGGAAACACTGACTGACCAGACCACCAAACTCGGACTTGCGCAACGTAGACGCATATTTGAATTTGGAGACAAAAATAGTAGACTGTTGGCATATCTGGCACGACCAGAATACACACCCATATGTATAACGAGTATCTATGGCCAGGGTGGGGTAGAGGTGAGTGATTCCGAGGGTGTGCTACAGGTCTTTGTCCAGTTTTACAAAGAACTTTACAAGTCATGCATCCCACCGGGTGGTAACACTCTAGAAAATTATCTGAATGATATTGATCTTCCTAAGTTAACAAATCTAGACCGTGAAGAATTGGAAGCTGACATAACTGTGGAGGAGGTTGCGGGGGCGATAGCTTCTTTTGCCCCTAGGAAATCTCCGGGCCTAGATGGTATACCCTCGGAATGCTATAATACCTTTAGGGGTGGACTGGCGCCCCGACTATTGCGAGTGTTCCTGACTGCGCGGCGGGAGGGGAAACTTCCTCCTTCTATGAGAGAGGCCTTGGTGGTTCTGATACATAAAGGGGGAAAAGACCCTAAAGAATGTGAATCCTATAGGCCCATTTCATTGATGAATGTCGACACCAAAATACTAGCGAAAGTATTGGAGATTGCAATCGGTAATCTTAAAACTAGTTAACCCGGATCAGACGGGCTTTATACAAGGGCGCGGTGCACAAATGAACGTTAGGAGGTTATTTATTAACCTACAGACGGACCATGACAATTCCGGGGAGAGAGTGGTGGCCTCTTTAGACACCAAGAAGGCCTTTGATTCGGTGGAGTGGGCCTATCTGTTTGGTGTCCTGGAGATATTGGGATTCGGGCCTATATTTATATCCTGGGTGAAGCTGTTATACACTGACCCATTGATCAGGGTGAGGGTAAATGGAATTATATCTGAGCCCTTCTCTGTCCTCCGGGGGACCAGACAGGGGTGCCCGCTATCCCCCCTTCTTTTCGCTTTGGCCATAGAGCCACTTGCGGCAAAGATAAGGGATGATCCCCATCTGAAGGGACTTCGGATGGGGGGGATTGAGGAACGAGTCTCCCTTTATGCGGATGACATGCTTTTGTATCTGCAGGATCCGGGTGCTTCGTTATCTACGGCCTTCCGGTTGATACAGGAGTTCGGAGATTACTCTGGGTTCCGTATCAATTGGAGCAAATCATCCTTGTTTGCTATAGATGACACAGTGGCGGTCCCGGCGGAATCTCCCATTCAACTGTCCCATTCCTTTAAGTATCTGGGAGTTGTAATTCAACTTCCCATTTCGGGGTATCTGGACCTTAATCTGAGACTGGTAGTGGAGGCTCTTCGTGAGAAGGTGCAGCGGTGGAGGAATATGCCATTGACAGTGATGGGTCGTATAAACTTATTTAAAATGATTGTCCTTCCAAAGCTGCTGTACGTTCTATCGAACTCGCCTGTATATGTCTCGGTGAAACTGTTTAAACGCATAGATTCCATTGTGGTGGATTTCTTGTGGGGAGCCAAGGCTCCCAGGTTATCCCTAGCGATCCTGAAACTACCAATAACTCGGGGGGGGTTGGCTATGCCGGACATGAGATCCTATTTCTTTGCATCCCAAATGACATTCTTGCATTGGCGGTGTTTCCCCAGATATCTAATGCCACTACTTTACTGGAGGCAGCTGTTGCCACGTCCCAGGAAACATTACTGAACATCCTGTTTAGAAAAGAGATACCAGGGAGAGAGATGGGATCTGTTATGGCACTACCAGGTAGGGTGTTCCATCTTTGTGTGCAGAAAATAATGGATGACCCGCTATAGTTATCACCTAATTGTCCCCTCTGGTACAATAAATCCCTAAAAGAGTTTTGCAAAATAGAGGATGGGCATGGATGGGCCAAATATGGGATTAAATATCTACATCACATATACCAGGATGGCAGGCTAACATCCTTTGCACAACTGAGGGAGCAGTTTGGTGTACCTGGGACCTGGCAGTTCAGATATACCCAACTGCAGCATGCAGCGACAGCCCAGTTTGGGAGGGGGGAGGTGAAAATACAAAACACAACCTTGGAAAGGGTCCTGATTGACCCAGAACCAACTAGGCGTATATCTAGATACTACAAGGAGATTAGATTGGGGGGCCCTGACCTGACTGCGAGGACCAGAAGTAGGTGGACGACTTTCATTCCGGAACTGACTGAGGAATTGTGGCAGGAGGTACTCGATACATATTTAGTATCGGTGATTTCCTTCACGAATAGAATGATACAGCTTAGATATCTACACCAGCTGTACTACACTCCAACCAGACTATTTAAAATGCACAGAAGGGACAATCCAGAGTGTCATAAATGTAGGGGTAATGAGGGAACTTTCCTTCACATGGTGCGGGATTGCCCTAGGATAAGACCTTTGTGGTCTCAGGTGACCGAGTTCATATCTGACCACTTTGGTCTCCCAAACATATGCTCTCCTATGAGGTGTCTGTTGGGGATTTTTGATCAGGAAGAGATGAATACAAATACTAAATTGTTCCTTAGACTTCTCTATTTTGGGGTGAGAAAACTGATCGCTCAACGATGGATTCATGGTGAACAACTCACCTTGGGAATGTGGAAAAAAATAATAAATGCTGATGTACTTATGTATAGAATGACATACGAGGCGAGAGGAGCCCCCAAAAAATTTAGGAAAGTGTGGGGTAGGTGGACTGAGTCCAAAAATTCCTTATCGGTAGAAGAGGAGGGGAGCAAATAGAGAGGGAAGAATATAGGCAATGATGAGGGTGGACAGTAGAGTGTTGAAAGAAAAGATGCATACAATATTATGAGCAGATAAATCACGAGGGGGGGTGGGAAGGGAGCCTATACGGGGGGGTCTGTTTGGAGTTTGTTTTGGATGGCACTAAGTTTTTAATGTTTATGTTGACTGTCCAGACGCTCTTCTTTATGAGCGGTTTTTCAATAAAATATGATATATCTATAAATAAAGATTTAAAAGAGGGGGGGGGGGAAGGGGGAAAAAAAAAAAGAGCAAAACAATCAGGTTGAAAATAAGTAAAGGTATTTTTTTTTTACTATTGTAAGGAATAACTGCAAAACATGTGCAACTGGATGTGTTATATGCCTAGAGGTACCATGTTATCTTCAGTGAGATGTACAACGACCTATTGATTACAGAATGTGATGTAACATGTCAATACGCTCAATAAAAATCTTGTTTAAAAAAAAAAAAAAAAAGTACCATATACCCTGTTACTCTGTACAATGGCAGAATAGGCTATAGACTATGTTTTGATGTCTTTGCTATGTCATTATGTCAATACTATTATATATATATTCATTTATGTTTCAGACAAAATAATAATTTTACCCAACTGTGTAAACCCTCCTGAAGAAGGAAATGATACGTTTTCAATGCGATTTTCCAAAACATGTCGGGATGTAAACAGCTACCAATCCTAAAACTGAACCCAATTTCTATTGAGGCGGCACATTAGGATTGTTAGCTTTGGGTGATACTAATTGAATGTTTGAATATTTTTCATCAACTCATTGATATATTGTCTTCAAGGGTGAATTATATTTGCTGTTTTTAAAAAAATCTATTTTTGTACACTAAAAAAGTTGGCATTTTTGTGCCTTTTATATATATTTACTCTTTATTACTCTTTTTCTGCCCTATAAAGTTCAAAGGGGTGTCCCTTCTATGCACTTTGTTGCAACTTTTTTCATAGCCCTAAAAGATGAAATAAGAGGAAGGACAGGGGAAAAGGGATTTTGATGCCCCTTATCCACACCCTTAACCGTAAAGGAAGAGGGCAAACTAAATTGCTCTTTTAAGCCTAGTTTACTACATGATTTTAATTTCTAAATCCACCGTCTCTCCTTCTGCAAAATTAGTCCATCAAAATTGCCCCCTCCCTGGTGTAGATGTATTCTTTCCAATGCTGAAAATCATAACCATATTGTTTTACAGCCATGCTTGCTCGCAAAGTGGAAAGCAACTGGCCTTACCAAGTCTCTCCCCCCTATATCCTTTACATGTTTGCAAATTTATTCCTACAGTCGACCTTTTGTCTTGCTCACATAAAAGAAGTCACAGGGACACCTCAATATATAGACTACTCCAATTGTGGGACATGACACAAAGTGATGTGGTTTCAATATTTTACCATAAGGAAGTAAATAAGGGGTAGTTCTATTGCTTTACTTACAGTATCCACAGACCCCACATGGGAATGTGCCTAGCAGAAGACCATCACATTCATCCATTTTGCATTTATTTGAAAATGACTAGACACAATCATGTCCTGAATGAATGTGTCTCTATGGAAGGTAATCTTAGGAGTGTAGTCAACAAGTTCCACTAACACCTTGTTATCCTTTAAAATGTGCCAGTGCTTGTTGAAAACCTTAAATCTTGTCTTAGAAGCAGACTTACTGGCTGTATCTTGAAACAGCAGAAGATCTCTAGGGTTACTTTTCACCCTCCAATAAGCCGTTCTCGGTGACCTCTTACTATACCCCCTGTTAAAAAAAAATGCTAAAAATGGTAACTTGGAGGCTTCTTCCTCTCTGCTATTTGTGTCCCTGTGTCTGATTCAGCCCACCCATATTTATTTTTACCCATATGGTGAAGTATGTGGGGGGTTGGCCATATCTTTGTTTCTTTTGGGTAGAGGAGGTTTTAGGGCTCTAGTAAGGTTTGGTTTTCATATGGTGGTTTGGTGTTTTGTTTATGTTTTCTCTTATTTTCTCCCCTTCCTGGGTCTCTTCATACATCAGTTGTTCTCTATGTATTTCATTGTTTAATGTATAGATGTTTCAAATAATTCCTTATTTGTGTATTTATATTATAATATACAATTTAATTATCTGTTTAGCTACATCAATTGTCATTGAATCCTGATGAAGCTGTTTTTATGGCGAAGCACATTGATCCATGATGCTTGCCTAAGACTGGACCTATGACATCTATTTGGGATTTTATATCTTCAAGTTATTATGTGATATGTGTCATTATTTTGGTGAAAAGGTGGCATCCCAGACAGCAAGGATAACTTGCCACAAATTTGTGTCAGTGTTGAATTGTAAGACTTGCTACACATTTTCACTGGCAAGTTGTACACCTGCAGAGCATTTGAAGCACAAGTTCTAGTTGTTACTTTTCCAATTTGTAGCAAATTTACATGGCAAGTCTCTAGCAAGAGCTACATTGAAGTGGTGAGTCTACAATAGGAACTCTGCAAGTCACAGTGACCCCTGTGGTTGGATGACTATTGCACAACATAATTAAATCAGAACTTGCAGCAGACTTGCAGAATGTTTGCAAAGAAAGTTGATTTAGAATCATGCAATGCAATTGTGCAACAAAAGTTTGAAGCCTGGCAAGTCTAACAATAGCTTAGCAAGTCATTTTCCAACTTGAAACTCAATTTCTTGCTATCTGGGATTGATGTATTTCTTATATCTTTTATAATGTTTTTAAATTTGTAATAAAGTTGATTGATTATATTCTATGGTTTTGTGGTACTCCCTGTAAGGCACATCGAAAACTCTTTACCATAAGCGTCTCTCTGTTGCTGGAGTGTGTAGGAGATAGACAGTTGTGAACAATAAGTATAAAGTGGTTAAAAAACAAAACAGCAGATAATATTTCAGGGAAGAAGTTACACCATATCCATGAATGTTGTATGTTTCATATCATACATACTATAAGTAAAGACATAAGGACACAACACAATTCATTTGCCCATGGCACTTTAAACGAGGCATATCGCTGACATACAAGCAAATCATACATAAAATATCAATTTATTAATCATGGCACTAAAAAAATCAAACTATACATAGAAGACTGGCTAAAAAAAACAAGCCTATTTATTGTATTCCATCTTATATTAGTATGAAATGTAATATTTATATATATATATATATATATATATATATATATATATATATATATATATATATATTAGTATATATTCCATTCCAGGTATTCCCGCATGACCAAATTTATAAAGAAAAGTGCATCCAACATCTCAACATGTTTCCTGGTTGGGTTAATATGCAACAACTACCATCTGTGAACTTGTAGTATAAATTCCTTTTTTCCCCTTTTTTTTGACCATACTGTGTATTGTATTTTATATTGTCTGAAAAGAAAAAAGAAATTTTGCCTGTTGTCATACATATATTATGTTCTTTTTAATTGATTGTAAACAATAAACAGTTTTTTAAGAAAGAAAAATTGCACCGTTAAAATCCCTTTAGCTTCCTCTCCATGTTTACATGTTTCCTGAATATCTACTCACTTCATCAGGAGTAGATGCTACTACCTGCTATCTACAGAATAAGAGATCCAATGCAGGACAGATCTGGTGCAGTTGGAAATTAACGTTCAATACTGTATAGCCCATGTTATCACTAGAGATAAACATGAAAGTTTACAAATTCAAAAGTACAAAAGTCTACATATATATATATAATGAATATACAATATAGGTGAATATATCAATTAATTATTCTACCAAAAAAGAGGCAAGATAAAACATTTTAACCAGTTCTGTGACTTCTGTGAAGTTTTGAACAAATAAAAAAGCACAGGTACACTATAATGCTCAAAAATCCAGCTGGAATATTTTTAACAAATGCTTCATGTGTGCATTGAGTTTTTTGTATTGATTAATACATTTATATTTTATGTATAATTTATTTGTATGTCAGTGATATGCCTCATTTAAAGTCCCATGGGCCAATTAATCGTGCTGTGTACTTGTTAAATAGGGATGGAGGTACAGCACTATATGCACCAGATCACAAACAAATCTGTTGTTTAGTACAGATATAAGGATTTCCATTTTTCTTGGACAATATGATTAGCTGCATGCTTATTTTTGGCTTGTAATTTGGAAGAATTAAGTGCAGAACAAGGCATTGTAAATAAGTAATGGAGGAATCAGCTGAAGGAAAACAAAAGGCAATACTTTTGACCAATCTTTTGACGATTTCCAACACAACTTCCTCAGTTTGGGTGTTACATACCTTTTAATTGCACTGACATGATTATTCATTTTGTGTATTTTTCTGTCTATACCATCCACATTTTTGTAACAGAGTAAGTACAGCAAGAACTTGCAAAAATCATTCTTTCTTATATAATGTTTACTGATAAATATACTCCATTACATTTCTGGCTGCACTTTTGCTTATCTGTGTTACAGGATATCATAAAGTTGCTAAGCTGGAATAGATATATGCAGTGCAAATGCTAAAATGTCACATATCATAGGAGGTATGATAATAATTATAACACAATACAACCAGTGCATTTAGACTAATAAAAATGGCTAGCTAGTCCTGTTTTCCTGCTTCTTGCTTTCCTGCTTCCTGTTTTTTAACTGCAGGATGACAAATATATGTGATTTGAAAAGGGTTATTGATCCTTGCATTGAAACTTGCAATTCTTGCAACTTCTTATGAAAGACTTGAGTTTGATTAATAAAATTATAAGACTGGAAGAAAGTATACTGTCTGTATTTCCCATAAAAAACAGATTTTGTGCATGTATAATAGAAGAACATACATAAAATGTAACTTGTCACAAAAAAGAATATTTGTGTTGATATTGCTTTACCTTCTCAAATTGCTAGTTGCCTGGCTGTCATGCAGATGTGGTGGCTTCAATGTTTTTTGGGGTCACTGACCTGGAACAAGTATGCAGATCAGACAATTAAAAAATATGACAGATTTTCTTGGCTGCACACTTGTTTCAATTCACTAATTTGATGTATTGAAGCAAGAGAGTCAAAATAACAGTTAGGCAGTGAGTTTTTTTTTTTTTTAGGAGAGTTCATAAATGGCACCTGTCACGAATTCCCATGCCCATGGCGACTAGCTAACCACGACGTGCGTTCCGTGACTGGGGTATATGAGGAACTAAGTGAATAATGGGGAACTTATACTGAGCATGTAAGACTGGCTGTGGTACTTTCACAGCCTACACTACCTTTGGTCACCACTAGAAGGAGACTCCACTCCAATCCAGCTAGCTGACCACACACAGGCAGATATGGATCTTACATACAATCTGGTGCACTCTAAGGGTTGGGGAGCAGTCTAGCAATTACTACACACTTCTAGGGTTCCTCCAGCTATCCTGCAAGCTTGAACCCCTGTGTTAATCACTCTTCCCACTGTCCCCACACCCACACACCAGACACACAATAAACGATAGCCTGCCACCACCCAACAGTTTGTGCGCAGACTGGTCTGCTGAGCCACCACACACACAGATCTCTGTCAGATTTGTTAGCTTACAATCTGCATGCAATCTGC
Source organism: Aquarana catesbeiana (assembly GCF_042186555.1). Classification (NCBI taxonomy): domain Eukaryota; kingdom Metazoa; phylum Chordata; class Amphibia; order Anura; family Ranidae; genus Aquarana; species Aquarana catesbeiana. The sequence goes on along the minus strand of NC_133328.1, from coordinate 332,136,503 downwards.
CAACACACAGTGCAATTGCATACTGATTGGCACATAACTTAGACTGAGTACTTAGGCACTAAAATGCACCAACCTCTCCAGAGATATGAGTCCTAGCTTAGTACACAGAAGTCACTTATTAATTTTATCATTTAATATCCCAAAAGTGGGCAGTGCATATAAGATATACAAAGAAAAAGGATTTACCAAAAAAGATACAAAAAATGCAGAAAGACAGACAATTGGCAATTTGCTATGAAATTAAAAAGGGATCAAAACAGAAATAAACTTTACCCAAGTCTATCTTGTAGAAGCATACTGGAACATGTGGGAACTCCCCGGTTTCCAACTGGCTTCGTGGAAGAACAATGTCCATATCTCAGGTTACCCAATTTATTGAAATATGGATGTGGGCTGGACTTTAGCCCTTGGCCAATCAAGCCTGGGGGGTGCTCCTGTCTCAGCCCACAAATGTTTTGTGTTCTGAAATGACCAGAGTCAAATTGGCCCAGAACGGCGCTGATTGCTGGGTCATGGATAGGATTTCTGATACCAGCGCATCAGTCCGATGGCAACAGTACCAATCACTGCCTGCCTGCTGCAATCAGGCGCCATATAACGGTTTTGTGTGGTTCTCTAGGATTCCCCACCTACTAAACATACAGAGTTACATGTACACGTAACTCATCAGGTGTACGATCAAAAGGAATTATTTTCATCTCTCTGGCGTTAATATTTTCGCTTTTATGAGAGATAAAATAGGTTCCTTAGATCTCTTGATATTAATCAAAGTTTACAGACTGCCCGGAGCCTTGCGAACCCTCCTGCAGATCCGTGTGGCCAAGATGACTAGCAGTTTTCTTTGAGCCTCATGAAGGTGGCAATCTATGTTTACTCTAATGGGAACTTTTATTGGCATCTAGATGTCACTCCGATCTTAGAAAAAACCGTCTCTGTCCTTTTCAAATGCTAATGAAAGAACATATGTGCATGACTGACATAGAATACTATATTTTTAATAACCCAGAATTAAACTACAGCTACAATTACACTACTTCTACAGATCACACCACATCTTGTTAAGGCAAAACTATCCTATGCTTACATTTTCGTATCAATCATTCTCATGACTGGTTTTCTTTAAAGAAATTCCAGACAATTTTTTTAAATATAATTCTGAATTGAGTGGGGGAATGCCGAGAACCACTATGTTTTTTTAATTGCTGTGTATGACTTTGTTATGCAGAGGTTTCCTTATTGGATGTCTAAATGGTAGCCCCATGACATAAGGACAAAAAAATGAGGGGAGTGGGTGTCACAGACAGCGAAAAAAATCTGACAGCGGTACTAACCACACCGTCCTTAATCCCTGCCACAGCAACAAGTAAGAGGAAATCTCTCTTCTGATGGAATCACAGACAGCAAATAAATCCTAATAGAGATTCTATTCCTTCGGCTACATTCATGTGGCTGCATAGGGTTGGCTAGGGTCAGCCCCCAGCATGGGCGTCCACAGAACTTTTTTCAGGGGGGGCATCGTTTTAAGGTCTGGTCATGTGATCTTACCTGTGTCAGTCAACAGCGGCTGCAGGGGAGAAAGCGCTTAGCGGTGGCTGATAAAGCCTGATGAGGTGATGTCACCCATATCCCATGTCACAGTTGTTATTGGTGCTCCCTCCTCTCCCCTGCATACACTGCTGGATCACACAGGTGCGATAACATGACCAGATTGGAACAATCTGAAAATAGGTTAGTCCGCATAGGTGTTAGGGGTAAGGGGGCAGGGGGAAGTCTTTAAGGCTAGCGCAAGCTGGAATTCTACTTTCAATCTACCCTTCCTATTGGTGGATTGTGGCAGTGTTAAAGCAGAGCTACACCCATCAGGGGAAGCTCCACTTGTTTGCACCCTCCCCCTTCCACTGCCACATTTGGCACTTTTTGGGGGAGAGAGTGTACCTGGTTTTGCCATGGCAATCTGAGCCACATGCAAAACCATGCAAAATATGCTGCGAGCGACCACAGCAAGTGAAGGTATAAATAAACATACAATAAGGCAATCAATAAATTACAAAAAAAAAACTACACCTGCATGGTGCAGCATTGGCTTAAGCCAGTGGAGATTGTTTAAGACCTATATGGACACAATAGCATCTTTATGCTGTTGTTCCCATATAGCTGCTTTTGTGCCCATATAGATGCTGGTGTGCCTCTATATGGCTGCAACAGCTTCTATATAGGCACAATAGCAGTTATATGGGCACAATAGCATAAAGATGATATTCTGTCCATACTGTATAACTCCTATTGTGGCCATACAAATGATACTGTCTCCTATTGTTGCCAGTGACACTGACCTTGCAGCCCTGCCAGTGCCAGGACAAGGTTATCTGGTGACCAGGGTGAAGATGCCAAACTGCGCTAAATTTTGGGTGTCTTTAGTTAGCCTAAAGCACAGATTTCTTGTAAAATATTAACAGCTACATACAGAATGTCCAAAATGATTTATACTGAGTCAGAGAGAGGTTTTTAGACATTTGTAACTGACCTTAAAGAATATGTTACATGCTTAGTCAGAAATTAATTCTTGCAGACTCTCACCTCCTTTGAAATCAAAACATGTAGCCTTAAAAATGTCCATTACAGATTTGTAATGAGCCTGGGAAGTAGTATAATTGTCCTGGTCTGGGGTCTTATCAGAGTTCCTGCATACTGATAATTAAATTGTAATCTGAAAGCACTGATTACAGACAGATCATGACATAGAACAAGCTGACACTAACCCAGCTTGTTCTACAAATATAATTTAGCACTTCACCTTAATGGCAGCTTCCATGGCTTGATTCAGGAACTTCTTAGCTGGCCTGGGGTGAGCTCTGGTGACTGTTGGGCTAGACAGTGGCTGCTGAGTGAACTTTATCTTCCTGCTCCGCAAACCCTCACTGCTGCTCTGACTGTGATCACTCTGACTTGGACAGCAGCCAAACCTGGGAGGATTGTCCTTCTCCTGTCTGGTATGGCTGCAGCTACAGAGAAGGAGGCAAGCACAGTCTCAGTTCAGTGTGCCGGCTGAGTGGTTACAGGCATACCCCACTTTTAAGTACACAATGGGGTTTATTTACTAAAGCTGGAAAGTGCAAAATCAGGCTCACTTCTGCATAGAAACCAATGAGCTTCTAACATTGGCTTGTTCAATTAAGCTTTGGTAAAAAAAACCTGGAAGCTCATTGGTTTCTATGCAGAAGTGAGCCTGATTTTGCACTTTCCAGCTTTAGTAAATAAACCCCATTGTGTACTTAAAAGTGGGGTATGCCTGTATACCAGGATGATTCCTGCACCTACAGGCATCATCCCAGTATCAAGATTTTCAGCAGGTGATTCTGTACAAGGCAGAAGTGATCTGAGTGGCTAATTAGCCACTCAATCACTTCTGCGGGTGGCGGAAGGGGGTCCCACCCCCTCCCGCTGCCGCCTCTCCCGGGCTCTATGGTCCCATCGTGGAGGCCAGTAGCTCTGCAGCCTGCAGCGATGGCTGCCCTGTACAGAGAGAGAGGAAAAGACGTCATTCCCCTTTCTGTGTAACCCTGGAAACTGGGAGCGACGAGTAGTTTGTAACTTCAGGTTCTGCCCCTTTGTTTACCTGGCCCCCAATGTTCAGGTAAGTAGACTGATTTGTGTCTGATCGGCTACATGGAAGTTCAGAGGAGAGATTTGGGGTCTAATAAACCCCAAATCTCTCCATAAAGAGGACCTGTCACGACCCATGCTATCACAAGGGAAGTTGCTCAGCCCTTGTCATAGCAATAAAGTTAGTACAAAAAAAAGTGTAAAAAATATTTTTTTGTATAAACTAAATAAATAATAATAAAAAAGTGAAGGGCCCCATCCCACCATGCTTATGCGCAAATGCTATTGCATGTGTTACTCCTGCGTGCAAATGTAAACGGCGATCAAACCACACATGTGAGGTATTGTTGCGAACATCAGAGAGAGGGAGAAATAATTCTAGCACCAGACCTCCTGTGCAACTCTAAACTGTTAAGCTGTAAAGGTGTTTAAAGAATTGCCTATGGAGAATTTTAAGCACTTTAGTTTGCCGCCATTCGACGGGCAGATGCAATTTTAAAGTGTGACATGTTAGGTATCTATTTACTCTGCATAGCATCATCTTTCACATTATGCAAAAAAATTTGGGCAAACTTTAGTGTTTTATTTTTTTAATTCATGAAAGTGTTTAAAAAAAAAAAACGCTGCGCAAATACCGTGTGACATAAAAAGCTGCAACACCCACCATTTTATTTTATAGGGTCTCGTATATATATATATATATATATATATATATATATATATATATATATATATATAATGTTTTAGGGTTCTAAGTAATTTTCCAGCAAAAAAAAGTAGATTTTTACATGTATAAGCAAAGTGTCAGAAATAGCTCGGATGGCAATTGGTTAAAGTGGCACTAAATGTTATCGTTATTCTCCAAAAAAATCTGTACACATCCACTACCTAATACCCTGGAATGTATTTTTAATGGAATTTGTTTCCTGCCTTCTTGTAATTTCCCCTGTGAGCTCCTGAGTTTCTCCTTTTCCCCTCCATTCCATTTGTTTGGAACAAGCAGTGAACATTAGTGCATTGCAGTCATGTGCACTGCTCTATGCACACTACAAATCCAAAATTCATAATCCATAGACCATCTCAGGACTGAGCAAGACAGGGTGACTTTGTTCCTGCATACAGTGGGACAATGGAGAACAAACATAGCCACCCTCTAACAGGAAGTTAGATTACAGGAGGAGATTATAAGGTAGCTAAGAGCAAAAGAAGGTACCTTTTAAGATACTTAAATATATATTTTTTAAACCAGTATAATGGCACTAGTGTCACTTTAAGGGCCTGTGTCGATAGCATTTTGCCTGCCTCAGAACTGCATATCTTTCCATACAAGTCAATGGTAATGAAAAAGCATATGTAAGTAAGTTGAGTGCAGGTCTAAAGAAGATCAACTGTAGGTCAAACACACCTGACAATGAACTCTGAATGATCTTAAATACAAGCAGAAAATCTGCACCTGAAAGCATGGCACTTATTCTTCAGAACAAGCTCAAAGCCTAAATACAGTCAAAATCTGCTCATAAAACATTTATAAGTGTTCAATCATTAATAAATAGCAAACGCTGCATCATAAACCTCACAGATCTGCGAATGAACATTCAGTGAAAGCAATACTGCTAAGAGTGCATTTACGTGTAAAGTAAATCGCTAAAAAGCCAAGGATGCCAAGGTAGAAAGGCGGTGAGAAATGTTCACAGGGTAGGGGAACTCTCCCATTCCGTAAGTATCCTGAAAGTACCAACATGAATTGTGATGATGTGCACCACAATAGATTACTCAACACTCAAATAAATAAAAAGAAAGGTCACTGTTTCTAAGCTGTTTCAATTATCCTACTATACAAGTATTCAAGTGCAGGCATTGTCTAATGATTCTATAATAAAGCCTGTTCCAGACTGAATAGCGGGGAGGTCTCAGACAGGACTTACATTTTTATGTTCTCCAGAATAATAAAGTTTTATCAAACACTGATATTTTTTGTGGGTGGCCATTTTTTATATAGAAGCAGGACTCTATGGAGGCAAAAACAGCATGAGTAAAGGATGATCCCTTGAATCCACCACCCATGTGATTCCTTTAAGGAAACAAGTGTCTTAATAGCACTTATGTTTTACAACTACACAATGGGGGTTATTTACTAAAGGCAAATCCACTTTGCACTACAAGTGCACTTGGAAGTGCAGTCACTGTAGATCAGAGGGGGGGCATGCAAGGAAAGTAAAAAATAGCATTTTTGCTTGTACATGATTGGATGATAAAATCAGCAGAGCTTCCCCCCAACGTGTCCTCTGGAATGCCCTCTCAGTAGTTTAACAAACTACAGTAGCTTCTGTCAATTACCTTTTCCTCTCCAAATCTCTTAATCTATTTGCCATTACTGAAACCTGGCTCCAGGAATTCAACACTACCTCTCCTGCCCTGTCCCACAGTGATCTCCTCTGGACTCACTCCACCAGACCCAGTGGATGAAAAGGAGGTGGCGTCAGACTTCTCCTCTCCCCACAATGCACTTTCCAGGTTCTTCCCACACCTCCCTCTCTTTCCCCCTGCTCTTTCAAAGTGCACTGCATTCCTCCTTTCTCTCCAGCTTGTCTGAGGGTTGCCGTCATTTATCGGCCTCCTGGACCAGTGTCACGCTTTCTGGATGACTTCTCTGCATGGCTACCCTACTTTCTCTCCTCTGAAGTACTTGCCATCATCCTAGGTGACTTTAGCATTCCAATCAATGTTAATACTGCAACCACTTCTCAACTGCTCAACCTAACTTCCTCTTTTAACCTAACACAATAAACACAAACCACCACTCACTCCAACTGCAATACTCTTGACCTTGTGTATTCCCATTGCTGCACTTCCTGCAACCTCTCTAACACCCCCTTTCCTCTCTCTGATCACAACCTTATCCTTTTCACACTCTACTTGTCTCCTACCTCCCATGCTGGCAACCCTCAAACCACTACCCGCAGAAACCTTCGCAACCTCAACCCTTCCCTTCTTCATTCTGCTACTGATGGCCTTTACGACAAAATCTCACCCCCTACCCTGCCCAGACCTAACCACTTCCATCTACAACAACATGCTGTCATCCTCCCTAGACGTACTTGCTCCTCTTTCTACACGTAGAACCAGGCCCCATCTGCCACAACCCTGGCAAACAGATGACACCAGAAGTCTCAAGAGATGCAGCCGTGCTCTTGAGCGAGCATGGCGTAAATCTAAGTCCCTGCAAGACTTTACCCTCTATAAATCTGCCCTTCTCAAATACAACTCCTGCCTCCACACTGCTAAACAAACCTATTACAACACTCTCATCAAAACCCTCTCATCCAAACCTTGTCAACTCTTTTCTACCCTTAATTCCTTACTTCATCCCCCACTGCCCCCACACACCAACTTGCTTACCACTCAACAGATTGCCAACCATTTCAAAAGCAAAATCGACACAATTCGCAAGGAGATATCTAGCATTCAACTTTCTCCTCTACCAAACACATCAGTCCAACACCACACTCAATACTTTCCTCCTTCTGCCCAGTTACCACCGACGAAGTTGATAAACTCCTCTCCATGGCCTAACTCATCACCTGTCCCCTGGACCCTGTTCCCTCACAATTACTGTGACCAACTTCCTGCTCTATCCTAAACTCCCTAATCCACATCTTCAACCTCTCCCACTCCTCCGGCACCTTTCCTTCCCCGCTTAAACATGCACTGGTTACCCCCATACTTAAAAAACCCTCACTAGACCCCATCTGTTTGAATAACTTAAAACCCATCTCCTGCTCCCATTTGCCTCCAAGCTCATCAAACGCCTTGTCCATGACCGAATGAGTCGCTACCTTATGGACAACAACCTTCTCGACCCCCTACAGTTTGGCTTCCTTCCACAAAATTCCACTGAAACTGCCCTGCTAAAACTCACCAATGACCTACTAACTGCTAATGGCCATTACTCCATAATCAAACTCTTAGACCTCTCTGCTGCCTTTGACACAGTTGACCAAACTGCACTCCCTTGGCCTCTGTGATTCTGCTTTATCCTGGTTCTCCTCTTACCTATCTCAGCGCACTTTCAGTGTCACTTACGACTCCATCTCCTCCGCTCCTCTTTCTGTTGGGGTACCCAAGGCTCTGTCCTTGGGCCCCTCCTATTCTCACTTTATACCTCTTCCCTGGGCCAGTTGATAGCCTCCCATGGCTTCCAATACCACCTCTACTCCGATGACACCCAGATCTATCTCTCCACTTCTCAGCTCACCCCCTCAATCTCCTCACGGATCAGAAAATTACCTGAATGACATATTGGTATGGATATTACACCACTCTCTCAAACTCAATCTTTCTAAAACTGATCTTGAAATATTTCCTCCTTCCTGGTCCCCCCATGACTTTACCATTACGATCAACAGCACAACCGTTGGTCCCTCCACACATGCCAGGGTGCTGAGTGTAATCCTTGCTCTGAAGTCTCCTTCAGCCCCCACATCCAATCACTGGCTAAATCCTGCCACCGTAACCTCCACAACATCACCAGAATTCTACCCTTCCTGACTAATAACACCACAACGCAACTTATTCACTCCTTGATTATTTCCTGCCTTGACTACTGCAACTCTCTCCTTAACGGCCTACCCTTATGCAGGCTATTCCCCCTTCAGTCTATTATGAATGCTGCTGCTAGACTAATACACCTCACTAATCAATCCGTGACCGCTGTCCCTCTCTGCCAATCCCTTCACTGGCTTCCCCTACCCCACCATATAAAATTAAAAATGCTAACCATAACATACAAGGCCATCCACAACATCGCCCCCAGCTACACCACCAACCTCATCTGCAGATATCGCCCAAATCCTCCCCTCCTCTCCTCCCAGGACCTCCTGCTCTCTAGCACCCTTGTTACCTCCTCTTATGCTCGCCTTCCGGACTTCTCCACAGCCCCTAACCTGTCCACTTTTAGGAGACCCCTGAAAACTCACTTATTCAGGGAAGCCTATCCCACACCCACCTAACAACTGTCCCCGAGCCACCCCCATCAAATCATTCCCTGCATCTATTACCTTTTGTACCACCACCCCCTCCCTTTAGAATGTAAGCTCTATGAGCAGGGTCCTCCTGTCCCTTCTGTATTGAACTGTACTGTAATTGTGCTGTCCCCCCACTACATTGTAAAGCGCTGTGGAATCTGTTGGCGCTATATAAATCATTCAAAATAATAATAATAATTTTTAGGCTTAAAGTGTTAGTTCACCTTTACAGAAAAAAATATAAAGGTGAACTAACTTTATTCAGCCTCCACACCCACCCAACTTCCTGATGTACTTACCTCCAGGGATACTAAGCTGTCAATGCCCATGCAGCTGGTCAAGGGGTCCAGGGATTTAAAATGTCTGCTGTTCTCCCTCAGCACTTCCAGGCTGGACTAGAGCAATGCTCTGTGGCAATGCTGACCATTGCTCTGTTCCATCCCAGAAGTGCTTCATAGAGAAGAGGGAGAAGAGTGGGAATTATAAATTCCCAGACCTCTGGACCTGCTGCAAGGGCTCTAACAGCTCAGTTTCCTTAGACTTAAATGCTGTGGGGAATAGGAAGGATGAGAAGGGTGTATGGTCTTAGTTCGCCTTTACATTTTTTTCTGTTAGGGTATTTTTTTTATTCTCTTTTCAAGGGTTTTATTAGAATTTTTTCCAAAGAATACACATTTACAACAAACACTGCCAATGTGGCAAGTGTTTAAAAATGTTCAGTCATATACAATTAGGAGAACAGAAAACTTCTGGCAAGTAATCAACAATATCAAGGTAATTAAGTATTGTCATTTCCAAAAATGAACAGGTGACAAACATATTTAGACGTCATGTTACATCTATCTAAAGAGATGACATAGAGTTTCTCCTTATGGGATGGGGGAGGAGGAGAGTAAGGGGGGAGCTTGGTTGTGAAGCACATATGTGCTGGGATTGCAAACAAAAAAATATAGAATAAAATAAATAAATAGGTAAATTAAAAAAAGAAAAAGAAAGAAAAAACACTGAAATAGGAGAGTCCAGCCCTATGAGTACTGGATATACCAATGATTATGTAAACCAATGAGGATTCAGAGGGTGTGAGGTACAGTACGTCTCATTGTTTCTGTCTCTGGATATTATGTTTTAAGGATTTTTTTTAATTCTCAAAGCTAACACACTAGGATAAATGTACTTATCCTCAAAAAAGTGACAGTAATTTTAAAGAGGAGCTTGAGGCTCCACCCAAAAAAATTAAGTCAGCAGCTATAAATACTGTAGCTGCTGACTTTTTTTATTAAGGCACTTACCTGTCCAGGAATCCAGCCGTGTCCTCAACTGAGCCGATTTTTCAAATGGCTATTGGGTGCTGGAGCCGCCATCTTGGCTGAGGAAAACCAGCAGTGAAGCCTTGCGACTTCACCGCCAGTTTCCTACTGCACATGTGCAAAGTGCGCTGCGCTTTGTGATGAATGGTCCAGCTGCAGGGAAAGGAGCGGGGGGGCAAAGTTCTGGCTTAGTTTGCTGTGACAAACTGAGCTGGAAGTGGAAGCAGGTACCTGTCAAACCAGGTACCCGCTCCCTCCCAAATGTGGCAGCAGAGGGAAGGAGGAGGCAGACACATGGAACTTCCCCTTTTGGGTGGAGCTTCTTCTTAATATTTTATATTAATCATTTTTGATATGAGAATTGAAAATTACAGTCACATGGCTAACTTAGAGAGCATTATTTTTTGTTAAAGCTTTGTAAATTGAGCTTTTTATTTGAAAATACTTACTGTGTTTGGAGTCTATTGTATCGTAGGGTTACTAAGCTATAGAAAAAAAAATCAAACATGTGACATTCCTGTATGACTCTGCCTCCTTTGCATCATAGTCATACATAACAAATTAAACCTGCCATCCCTTTATGCCCTACAGCCATAAATATTGGCTTCAGCCATTACATATTGTTGTGCAAGCAATGATCTTCAGCATCAATAGAAACAGACCACATCTTTATGATGCTGGGATCCCAGAAATTACAGTATATCGAGATGCTGACAAATAATTATTCTGCTTGTTAGGTTTGTTGAGGTACTCATTTGCATATTGAGAACTTGGTCAGAGCATCACAGATAGAAAACCATTATATTACAAGATATTTACAAATATTTATGGCATGGTCATGTAAATATGTATTTGTTTTTGTATAATCCGAATTCCTTCATTAAAAGTAGCAATAAGGATTGAAATAGTTATGATGATCTGTTTGTGCTGACCCTGTTTCATTACAGAATCATACCAAGGGCTTGGGATGAGCCGAACACCCTCCTGTTCGGTTTGCAGCAGAACACGCGAACAGGCAAAAAATTTGGCAGAACACACAAAGACCGTTAAAGTCTATGGGACACTAAAATGAATAATCAAAAGTGCTAATTTTAAAGGCTTATATGCAAGTTATTGTCATTAAAAAAGTGTTTGGGGACCTGGGTCGTGCCCAATCAATACAAACATTTTTTTTTAAAACGGCCATTTTTTCGGGAGCAGTGATTTTTTTAATGCGTAAAGTGAAACAATAAAAATGAAATATTCCTTTAAATATCGTGCCTGGGGGGGTGTCTATATTATGCCTGTAAAGTAGCAGTTTTCCCGTGTTTAGAACAGTACCACAGCAAAATGACATTTCTAAAGGAAAAATTGTCATTTAAAACTGATAGCAGCTGTAATGTATTGTTGGTTCTCGCCAATATAGATACAAATAATTGAAAAAAAGAACATGAGATCCCCCCTCCATTACCAGGCCCTTTGGGTCTGGTATGAATAATAAGGGGACTCCTGAATGAAAATAAAAAAAAATTGCATGGGGGTCCCCCTAAAATTCATACCAGGCCCTTCGGGTCTGATATTGAAATTAAGGGGAACCTTGTGCCAAATTAAAAAAAAAAATGGTGTAGGGGTCCCCCCCAATCCATAACAGACACTTCAGGTCTGGCTTGGATTTTAAGGGGAACCCTACACCAAAATTTAAAAAAAAAATGGCGTAGGGGTCCCCCCAAAATCCATACCAGACCCTCCTAGCATGCAACCTGGCAGGCTGCAGGAAAAGAAGGGGGACAAGAGAGCGCTCCCCCTCCTGAACCATATGAGGCCACATGCCTTTAACATGGGCCTCATCCCCACAACCCTTGCCTGGTGGTTGTGGGGGTCTGCGGGTGGGGGGCTTATTGAAATCTGGAAGCCCCCTTTAACAAGGTCCCGCTCAGCTTGCGGTGTCATCGCATCACCTCCCTCTGTCGTTGTCACTCCAGCAGGTCGGGCGGCCTGTGATCATCCGGCCGGTGTCACAGACTGTCCCTTCATCAGAGGACGAATTGTTTTTCTATATGTGAGTGTTTATTACATTTTTTCAAATAAATACCATTGGATTTTACACTATGGGAGCCTTCTTCTGTTTTCCCCACATGATGTTAACATTCCATTGAGGGCTGGGCTTTATCTTTCCCTGTGGATCCATTCGCACCACAGCTTCTGATGTTTCATTCCGGTTCCATCCTGATTCCTGGGTTGCCCGAAGCAACAAGACTACAATGCCCAGTTAGACCCTCTGTAACGGGGGGTCATGGGGTTCCGGTAAGCGGCCAGGCATTTCATCTATGGTGGTGGACCCACACATCTGGGATTTCATTCAATTAATTTTTTTTTGCACATTACTGCACTTTTTTTGGGGGCTTCTTGTATATGGACTTTTATATATAATTTTTGTACATGGACTTTTTTTATATATAATTTTTATAATCAATGTTTTCATCTTTTACTTAAGGGGAGGTTGTTTTCATTCATCAACCTAATTTGGTGTTGTCACATTATATTATATGTTCACATAAGGGTTACCTTTGCACCTTTGCAACCATACATGTGTTAGTTTTTTGTTTAGCGCGGGATAGCAGAGAAGGTCAGAGGTCAAGCTGGATATACACAAGATCAGGTCAACAGATAATGCTCAGGAACGCTGTAGATCAGGTAGCAACATTTAGGAGAAGCAGCTGTGTTTAAATAACCCGCCTGGCGCTGGTAACCGTGCGTATGCATGCGCATAGGCGCCTGCAATCGCGAACTGACAGGTAATGAACTACTGATCCCAGCCAGATTTTCCCAAGGGGCAGCCTCCGGATGCCTAACCAGGCAATTTTCTCAGGGTGGGACCTCTTGAAGGACTGGATCAGTCTTTTGGCATGAATGTTACCTTCAGGCTCCCACGAGTTTTCTTCAGAACGGTACCCTTTCCACTTGATGAGGTATTGAATTTTATTATTTCAATTTCTACATTATTGCCTCTACTTCAAACTCTTCCTCACCATCGATCACTACAGGGTCAGGAGGATCCATAGCTCATCCTGGGAAGGGATTGGAAACAGCAGGCTTTAATAGCGAGATATGAAAAACGGGATGTACCCAAAATGATTCTGGCAGTTTCAGCTCGTAGGCCACCTCATTGATCCTTCTCTTCACTGGAAAAGGACCCAAAAACTTGGGGCCCAATTTCTTTGATGGGCATGGGAGCCTAAGGTTAACTGTGGACAGCCATACCTGGTCTCCAGGCTTCAGAATGAATTCTCCCTGTCTCTTCTAATCAAAAGTCTCTTTGTTGAGTTGAGAAATCAGCATAAGGGATATTACTTACCTTCAGTGAGATGTACAAATTCTGCCGCTCTGTCAGTTATGGTTAATAGAACAAAGGAGCTGTGACAGGCACTTATCGAGAGTACTCTACTATGCCCACCCTTTCCACCCAGTTGCTCCATTCATAGATTGGTTACTTCAGCTTCTATAAATGAAGCATGATCTATGAATGGAGGGGTGACCTATTATTTATCTGTCTGTCCTCCATTCACAGACCCCCTTTAAATCATAGAAGCTTTCTACGAAGAGAGCAGCTGGGCAGAAAAAGAGGACATATTCGGGCACTCTGGATGATCACAGCCCCTATATTTGTAGATTGCGGGGTGGGAGAGCATTGGAGTAGGAGGATTTTGGTGAAAGAAGGAACAGCACAAGGGACAAATCTCACTGAAGGTACAGTGCCTTGAAAAAGTATTCATACACCTTGAAATTTTCAAAATTTTTTCATGTTACAACCAAAAACTTAAATGTATTTTATTGGGATTTTATGTGATAATCCACCACAAAGTGGAACATAATTGTGAAGTGGAAGGAAAATGATAAATAGTTTTCAACATTTTTTACAAATAAATATGTGAAAAGTGTGGTGTTCATTTGTATTCAGCCCCCCTGAGTCAACATTTTGTATAACCACCTTTTGCTGCAATTACAGCCGCAGGTCTTTTTTGGGTATGGCTCTATCAACCTTGCACATCTAGAGAGTGAAATGTTTGCACATTCTTCTTTGCAAAATAGCCAAAGCTCTGTCAGATTGAATGAAGAGTGTCTGTGAACAGCATTTTTCAAGTCTTGCCACAACGTCTCATTTGGATTTAGGGTCTGGACTTTGACTGGGCCATTCTAACACATGAATATGCCTTGATCTAAACCATTCCATTGTAGCTTTGGCTGTATGTTTAGGGTTGTTGTCCTGTTGGTAGGTGAACCTCCACCCCAGTCTCAAGTCTTTTGTAGACTCTAACAAGTTTGCTTCTAAGATTGCCCTGTATTTGGCTCCATCCATCTTCCCATCAACTCTGACCAGCTTCCCTGTCCCTACTAGAGAAAAGCATCCCCTCAACATGATACTGCCACCATCATGTTTCACGGTGGAAATGGTGTGTTCAGGGTGATGTGCATTGTTAGTTTTCCACAACACATAACGTTTTGCTTTAAGGCCAAAAAGTTCAATTTTTGTCTCATCTGACCAGAGCACCTTCTTTTACATGTCTGCTGTGTCCTCCACATGGCTTCTCACAACCTGCAAACGGGACTTCTTATGGCTTTCTTTTAACAGTGCACGACTAATAGTTGCCCTGTGGACAGATTCTCCTACCTGATCTGTGGATCTCTGCAGCTCCTCCAGAGTTACCATGGGCCTCTTGGCTGCTTCTCTGCATTTCTGCATTTCTGATTAATGCTCTCCTTGCTCAGCCTGTCAGTTTAGGTGGATGGCCATGTCTTGGTAGGTTTGCAGTTGTGCTATACTCTTTCCATTTTTGGATGATGGATTGAACAGTACTCCATGAAATGTTCAAAGCTTGGGATATTTTTCACAACCTAACCCTGCTCCAGTTCTCCACAATTTTATCCCTGTCCTGTCTAGTGTGTTCCTTGGCCTTCATGATGCTGTTTATTCACTAAGGTTCTCTAACAAACTTCTGAAGGCTTCAAAGAACAGCTGTATTTATACTGAGATTAAATTACACACAGGTAGACCCTATTTACTAATTAGGTGACTTCTGAAGGCAATTGGTTTCACTAGATTTTAGTTAGGGGTATCAGAGTAAAGGGGGCTGAATACAAATGCAGACCACACTTTTCAGATATTAATTTGTAAAAAAATGTGGAAAACCATTTATCATTTTTCCCCCCACTTAACAATTATGTGCCATTTGGTGTTGATCTTTCACATAAAATACATTTAAGTTTTTAATTGTAACAAAATTTCAGTGAGTATGAATATATTTTCAAGGCACTGCAAGTAATGTCCTTTTTGCTTATTCTTTATTTTTTGTTTTAGGTAATTTTTTTTTTATTTTTTTATTTTTGTTTTTTACATTTAACATTAACACCCCCCCCCCCCCCCCATGTCATCCTGGTACTGCAAGTACCAATGAGTATGCAGCCCCAGTGATATAAAAATAAGTACCTGAAAGCATTTGATCATTGGGCTGGCCAACAACTACCCTAGCTGCACCTTCTAAAAACAACAATTTAGTGCTAAAGGGCACAGTACAATAAAGAAGAGTGATTAATATGATAGACACTACGCCCATCTTCAAGACTACGGTATCATCAAATTGTATCTGAGAAAAGCTAAAGCAAGATTTTGCTTTTTAATCTATGAAAATGTTTCTAAATTAAATTTTAATATCAATAGAGAGGAATTTCTGATATGTTAAATACAATGTGATTTTTTTCACACAATATTAATGCTTGAAACATTTTACTCTTTTATAAATCATACAGTATTATCATGAACTGTAGCAAGTGATAATATCTCTTGAAGTTCCAGGTAGCCTACAGTATTCATAACCTCACTTTTACTCAAACTCATTGGATGTTATTGATTAAAGTATTTGATTGTTTTGTCTCATACCAGACAGAACCTTTCTTTAATTTTCCAGCTGCCACTTTGTATTATTGGCAAAAAGGCATGTAGGAATTTCAAATAGCATGTTGTTCCAAATGAACAAATATTTTTATAGTCTGGAAAAGGTTTATTAACTCCACCTTTTCCCCACCATTTATGGGCAAGGGTGCAAATGTTGATTTTCATTTGTGTATCTACAGTAAAAGCAAAAACAACATTTTAAATATTTCAGTTTACAATTCTATAGTTGTGATGGCTGCATTTGTTTTTTTCCCCTGGCATTTTTCAAATGTTTTCCACCCGGTAATGCTGTGGATAACATACTCCTTGTCCCTTCATATCTACACTCACTGTTCCACTGTATCTATGCCATGGTTGTCACAAAGGCTGGAATTCAAACATTTCTGTGTTTGTTTATCCTCATTACATCTCTGTTTGAGTTACATCTCCATTACTTCCTGAAAAGAGAGATTACTTTGTTTATGCTGTTTAGCACACAAGTTACAAGAGCACTGAATTTCTGGCAAGATCAACAGATATGATTAAAAAAAAACTTAGCCTGAAAAAAAGGAATACAAAAAAATACATTTTGCTTTGAGGTTTAGATAACTTTAATTAGTAACAAGGTTAAAAAAAGTTTGTAAATAATATAAACTTAATAGAGAAAGTAATAATGCTTTAGGCTTTTAACCACTTCAATACAGGGCACTTTTACCCCCTTCCTGCCCAGGCCAATTTTTAGCATTTAGCACTGTTGCACTTTGAATGACAGTTGCGCAGACATGCGACACTATAACCATATGAATTTTTCATCTTTTTTCCCCCCAAAATAGAGCTTTCTTCTGGTGGTATTTGATCACTACTGGCTTGTTTATTTTTTGTGCTACAAATTAAAAAAAATGAAAATTTTGAAAAAAAAAATGTTTCCTTTGTTTCTGTTAAATTTTTTTGTGAGTAAGTTTTCTCCTTCACTTATGTGCACTGATGAGGCAGCGCTGACAGGCACTGATGAGGCAGCACTGATGACACAGCACAGATGAGGTGGCACTGATGGGCACTGATGAAGAGGCAGTAATATGCAGCACTGAGGGGCACTGATAGGTGGCACTGATGGGCACTGATAGGCAGCACTGATGGGCACTGATGGGTAGCAATGATGGGCACTGATGGACGGCAATGATGGGCCCTGATAGGTGGCACTGATGGGCAATGGTGGGCACTGATGGGTGGCACTGATGAGCAATGATAGGCACTGATTGGCAGCACTGATAGATGGCACAGTTAGCCAGCACTGATGAGGAGTCAATGGCAGGTATTACTGATGGGCACTGGTTGGCATTACTAATGTGCACTAGTTGGCATTCTTTATGGGCACTGACTGGCATATGATGTGGGTACAGGTGGGCACTGAATGGCATACAGGTGAGCATCACTGGTGGGGCACTGTCGGGCATCACTGTCAGGCACTGGTGGGCATTGCTGATGGGTCTGCACTGATAATCAATGTGCTGATTATCAGCACAGACCCCCCCGTCAGGAGAGCAACTGATCGTCTCTCCTCTACCCGCGTCTTGTCAGCGTAAATGGAGGAAAGCTGATAAATGGCACATCCTAGTTATCATTGTAATCAGCTGTGATTGGACACAGCTGATCACGTGGTAAGAGCCTACGTCAGAGGCTGTTTACCTAGATCGGAGATGCGGTGTGTCAGATCGACACACCACAGCCCCGATCGCCAGGCTGCATGCCCACGAGGGGTGCCCCCAAACAACTTATCCTGCTTAACGTCATATGATGCCCAGTTAGGATAATGGAACCACTTTCTGGCCATCATTCTGCTATATGGTGGTCAGGAAGTGGTTAATAAGTTTACTTACAGTTAAGTATTATGTGAAGATGATAATAGCCTAAAATGCTGTATGCTGAACCAAATGACCAGCTTTAATTCTTAAATACTGTAGGCCCCATTTTGCATTAAGAGCTAAGCCACTTGTGACCGGAAAAATCACTGGTTTAAATGATGAGCAGTCACTAATGTTGAATTTAAATATCTCAAAGAAATAGGATAGGATTTAAAAAATATGCTGCTTCAAACTGTATGACTGTTATCAAATGTGTGAATATATATGTATGTGATTTAAAAATGCTTAAATGTCTGATATTTTCTAGTGCTGAGGCATCCAATAACATGGTATTGTGAGTTGAAGGCTTGGAATAGCATTTTCAAAAGAGAAATGCATTGTAATTCAGTGACACGAATTACATTTCCTTTTTATGTTTTTGGTTACACATATTCTTCTCTGAGCTATCCACGACATAAAAGCCAGTTCAAAGCAATGATGTAAAAAAAAAAAATAAGTATGCAAAATAACCTGCTTGAAACACACCGAATATGTATTTACAGTATATTTGTCCTTTACCAAGGCAAATGTGCATTTAATTCAGATTAATTTGATACTTTTTTCTTTAATCTTGGGGAAAAAACATGCACACATTATCATGTGTCTAAACATATTTATAATAATGCACTCCTGAATAGAAATTGGCATTTTTTAAGGGTGCTGTAAAAGAATCTACATATCAGTGGAGATTCTGTAACTGAAAATGGCTTATGTACTGTATATAATGTGCTACAGCAAAAGTGTCATTTCCAAAGAAAAAACATACAATTTAAATTGCCTGTAATTGACATTCCCCTGCTATTTTTTTCTGTACAAAACACCATGGGACCCCTTTAAGGGTCAGTTTTTTGGGGGGTCCCAATTATGTTTTTTTTTTTTTTTTTTTAGCAAAAAAAGGGACATTTAAAAGTTAACAAATTATATTATTTCTTTGTAAAATGTGCCTTTTGTTGTAATACAGTACATTAAACAGCTAAAAAGAGACAACAATAGTCTATACCAGGAAATGTAGCCTTGATAAGAGTCTGTTATAGGTTGTAAGGTGAAAACCACACAAAAAGTATTTAAAATAAAAGAGGTGAGGAGTTTTCTCGTCTTGGCTGGCAAGGATGGCGGTGTGGTCTTCTGCTGCTGTGGCCTATCTGCTTCGGGGTTCGGTGTGTTGTGCATTCGGGGAATGGTGCTCTGTGTGCTTTGGTTGTGGTGAGTGGTTGTTTGGGTTGCTGTTGCCTTTCTGTCATCTAGGGCTGAACTGCACCTGGTGGTGTAGCTCTTCAGATTAAAATAGCCCTGTTGCCAATTTTGGTAGCTTTACTGAAACAAGCATGGATTCAGGTAGTTCTTTATAGTGTCACTATTACAAGATGGTAAGAAAACAAAGGTGAAAGTAAAGTGTCAGAATGTATTGTACACAGAATATCCAAATTTATATTTAGGCAAACGGAGAGCAGCACCAAGGTAGAGGGTGGTAATCCATAGTGCAGCAACACAGACCAAGAGAGGGATTAATGAACTGGATGATTGTGAACCAGGACTTCCAGAATAGGACCACAAACCTCCCCCCTCTAACATTCAAGACAGCAACTGATGCCAAGGGGGAAGTAGGCGGGCATCTGTTATGGCTGCACCAAACTAAAGAAGAATTACCTCAAGATAATGAAAATGTAGGTTATTAAGACCAACTTTAAGTTGTCTTACAGAGACAGGCAGAGTGCCTGTCTCCATATGCTGTATAGCAGGGTGGTATGTTTTTTGCTGCTACCTCCTCCCCTCTCCACCTGTCACTGGTTGTCGAGAATACTGTCAGTTTACAGCCAACAGGCTTCTACCAACCAGTAATGCTGACAGTGCATGGAGCCTGATGGGGAAGCTGAGGAACTAGTTTCCTATCTGGTCCTCTCTCCTTGTGATTGATAGCAGGAAGTGAGAAAATTCTATAGCTTAGAACAGGCTGTTTATTTGCTATGGAATCTGCCCACTGTCTGTCATTATTCACAAGGTAGTGGACCTGATGGGGAACCTGTGTCTCTGAATCCCTATCATGCTCTGTCCACAAAGATACAAAACTCCTTGGTCACTGTGCTGTTTGTGTGTGGAAGGGAATGAGCTCATCTGCACTAAGGATGGAGTGTCTGTATGAACACTACATGGAATTGTAGGTTGCACTATATAATAATAAATAATCACACTACAACAGGTTGGAATAAAATTGGCCACGGCACTTTTATTGGTATTAGAATTAAACAAATAACTTTATTCAAATAAACCAATGAAATATAAATAAATATTCTTTCAAATTAAAACCAATTCTAACTTGCTCAGTCATAGGACTCGAGCTGAAAAATTAAATTCATAAAAAACAAGTCCCCCCTTGATTCAAGGGTGACATAACCACATAATAGTGCCAGCGACAAGGGTGGGAGGGAAGGGGAGCTCAAACTTAAGCCACCTCAGGGCAAGTGTGAGCGGGTCTGTCACGCAGAGGCTTATATAGCCTCTTAGTCTAAGGAGAAAACGTTTTTCCCGCTCCTTGCCTCGTGACCTCTTTTTTTTTTTTTTTGAAAATTAAAACTTTATAAAATATTTTTTCTTTGGCAACCACAATCCCATGATGCGGGTGCTTTATTGCGCCCACTGTTCATGGAATTGTAGGTTGCACTATATAATAATAAATAATCACACTACAACAGGTTGGAATAAAATTGGCCGCGGCACCTTTATTGGTATTAGAATTAAACAAATAACTTTATTCAACTAAACCAATGAAATATAAATAAATATTCTTTCAAATTAAAACCAATTCTAACTTGCTCAGTCATAGGACTCGAGCTGAAAAATTAAATTCATAAAAAACAAGTCCCCACCAGCCGGGTTTTGAGAACAAAACCAGGCTACCCCAGCACCGCGGCCTGTTCAATGCAATTTTGAAGACCTAAATTGAAAATGTCAAGACCAACATCTGAAAGATGTACACCATCTTGTCTGTAAAGACCAGGAAAACCACCTTCCAAATCTACGTGACGGAAGGAGATCCCCCCGATTAATGGTAAAAATTTTTCAATTGAATGGTTAATTCTCCGCTTTATCTTTTCCAATGGTCTGCTGTCATTAGAATATAACCAATGCAGTCAAGACACCATTTCAGAGAAAACAACACACGTATTTGGAAACATTAATCTTAAACAATGCAAATCTTGCTTCATTAAAAACATTAAATCCAAAGTTTTTAATCTACGAACATCGTTACCTCCAACTTGTAAAATTATCATAGATGGATAAGGCCAAGAATGAAATAATTCAGAAATGTGAAGGAAAAGATTAGTCCATTGTAGACCACGAATACCTTTCCAAAGTATAACAAACTTATCAGCAGGCAAGGATAAGTTGGAACCATAGCAACGCTGATCAGCTCTCTTATGAGCCCAGTAAATGTATGAATGGCCAAATATCCAAATGCAAGATTTATCACCTATAATCAAAGAGACAAGTTAGGACGGATGTAAATGTTAAATTACTAGACTCCCATCTACCTAATCTCATAATAACTTCATCACTCAAACCCAATCTAGCAGCTTCTGTAGCGGCTCCAATTCTGAAAGAATGAGTAGAAAATTTGAAAAGGGATAGGCCCAAATGAGAAAAACAACGTTTTAAGACTGATGAAAACTGGAATTTTGTCATAGGAGATGAATCTATGAGAACAAAAAAAATGCTGACCTGAAGCTGGTCTGGCTGAAAGGTATTTTTTGAGAATTAATAAAGGACAGAGGATGGAGTCACCAAAAGCGAATAGATTGAGCCACTGGCATTTGCCTGATCTATCCATTTTTGATTTTCTGACAAAAACAAAGACCTTATCGTCTGAAAAGGATACTTCTGATAAAAACAAACCTTCTAAACTGTGTTTGTTATTTGGCAACATCTCGGATATACGAAAGGCAGCAAAAAACATCAAAACGAATGCAGCATGAAATAAAATAGCTTCGTATTCCGAGATACAAACAAAAGGAGTAGGCAAACACAGCTTTGACAAAGTGTCCAAAGTGATTGGCCTTCGCTTATCTGGAGCCAACTTAACCTTCTGTAAACCTTTTAAAGCTTGTTTAACAGAAAAGAAACTGTTACAGGCTGGGAAATTATTCAGCTTCAGGAAAAAAGAAAATCCTGCTAATATTTTATTAATGTGATTAAAGGAAAATTCAATTGAATTAAAGAATAAAGACATGCTAAGATCGAACTTTCAGAAGGTGGTAAAGCAGGAGAACCCAATTCTTTATTGAAATTCAACCACCTTTCCCATGCAACCAAATAATTGGTCCATGTTTTTTGAGCAATCGAATTCTTAATAACCTGGATTACTGAGTTTAAGCTAGATCCCAAAGATGACTCGGGCAGCGGTACCCAACCAGATCTGCATGAGGCAATAGCTGTCTGAAGCGAGCCATCAGGAATCGAGACAAGGCATCAGCGATGACATTAAGATTGCCAGGTATATGTTTTGCCTTAATCCAAATGTTTAATTTTAAACATAAGAGAACTAAATAACGCCAAAGTTTTATGACCAGTAAAGATTTTGAAGAAAGACAGTTTAAAGCGAATAATACACCTCTATTATCTGTATTAATAATGATTCTTTTGTTAGCGAGCTGATCGCCCCAAACTTCCAAAGCCACTAGAACCGGAAAGAGTTCCAGCAAAACTATGTTTTTTGTAAACTTGTTAACAATCCAAAGTGGGGGCCATACGCCAGAACACCAATGAGAACGAAAAATAGCAGCAAAACCTTGAGAACCATCAGCGTCTGTGAATAACTCTAAATCTGCTGTGAAAACAAAGTCTTCCTGGAAAAAAGATCTGCCATTAAAATCCTGCAAAAATTGGGACCATACCAGTAGATCATCTTTTAGAGCACAGGTCAACCTAATGTGGGAAAATGGGGATTTTAGACCTGACATAGCCAAGGATAATCTTCTAGAAAATATTCTACCCATAGGCATAATACGTGTAGCAAAAGCCAGAAGACCCAGAAATGATTGAAGCTCTTTTAATAAAATCTTTTTTCTGCGCAGGAAGAAGGAAATAAAGGATTGTAACCTGTAAATTTTAAAAGCAGGAAGCTCAAACTGGAATAATTGCGTATTAATTTTAATGCCTAAGAATTCAATAATTGGAGATGGAAAAGTAGTTTTTTCCATTGCTAGGGGGATACAGAAATATTTAGCTAAAAAGAAAAATAACCTGAGGATTAAATCGCAAACTACAGAATCTGGTGGACCAACGAACAGGAAGTCATCTAGATAATGAATTATCCCAGTATGACCCGATTCAAATTGTAGTACCCACTGAAGAAAAGAAGCAAAAACTTCGAAATAAAAACAGGACAATGAACAGCCCATTGGAAGGCATTTATCATAAAAGAAATAGCCTTTAAAACAGAAACCAAGGGAATTGTAAAATTCTGCACCCTGACCGAATTTTCTAATAATATGAATAGCATCATCAAATGTGGCATATTTGACTGCAGTAGATAATGGGTCAATTTCATCATTTAAAGATTGACCTGTAGGAAAAGAGAGATGATGAATGAGCCGATAAGAGTTAGGCTCTTTTTTAGGTACTAATCCCAACGGGGAAACTCTAAAATTATTAAACGGTGGAGAGAGAAAAAGGCCAGCAATCCTATTGGCTGAAATTTCTTTTATTAATTTTTCCTAACTATTTCACTATTGAGGGAGACTGATTTCAAATTTTTTGATACTTGACAACCCAGACCTGTGAAAATAGGGAGTTTAAAACCTGTAGAAAAACCTTCAATTAGTAATTGTGCTTTCTCCTTGTCGGGGTACAACATTAACCATGGATGCATTTCGATTAGCCTCACAGGCGTGCAGGCTTTTTGTATGATCCCTGAGGACTTGATTGCTAGATGTTCTTTTAAAGCATCTGGAGACTGGGTGGCTACCAAAACAAAAAGAACATTCATGACGGTAACGACATGAATTCTACCATTTGCATTGATTTTCATTAAATGCGTAACATGTTCCTTTCTTATAAACTGATGCTGACGCATTTGAGGTCAGATTTGACTGAGGCTGAGGTCTTGCATATACCGGTTTCTGAGGAATAATTAAATTTAACCACAGCCCAACATCTTTGTTACCCCATTTTAAATGAGGGTATATTGCAATTTTTTGACGAAAAAATTCGTCATAATTAAACCATCCCATGCCGCCAAAACTTTTATATGCCTCTAGAATATGCTCCAAATGCTGAAAAAGTCCAGGACATTTCTCTGGATGCTTCTCACCCATTATCGCAGAGAATATACAAAACGCCTGCAACCAATTAAAAAAGGATCTCGCAACAGGTCGGCGTCTATCTTCAGCACTATCCTCAGATCTTCTATCCATTTTTATAATGAAATCTTTAGCAATAGGTAATAATGATAATAAATCCAAGAATTCCCCTTTCCATATTTTTTCTTTTACTGATAAAGGCAAACGAAAACCTAACGGAGACATTTCACAGGGGAGTACCTCTTTAAAACATATCTCAGAAACAGAGTTAGGAATGCATAAAGGTATTTATAGGAATAGGATTAATATTAGCTACAGAGTTACCAGACCAAACATTAGCTGGAGAAGGAGATACGTTTGTAGAGACAGACGTGGAATTATTAATAGCTATATTCTCATTAAATTTATTTAATGACACTAATAATTGATTAATTAATTCATTTTGAGCAAACTCACCAACATGACTGTGTTCAGACTGACTGCATCTGACAGGAATTTGTATACCTGGTGCTGTTACTTGACTAATATCAGGACCAGCATGACTGTGTTCAGACTGACTGCATCTGACAGGAATTTGACCGACTGGACTGTTTTCAGAATGACTGCATCTGACTGGAATCTGTATACCTGGCGCTGCTTGACTAAAATCACCTGTAAGGGAGGAAAGAGACAGAGGGGCTCTCACAGCATCCAGCCTGGCTGGCCTGGATGCAAGTGATGCCACATTTGACTGAGGTATCTGCCTGGACTGACCACCAGCATACTGTGGCAACTGCTGTATTGTAGGTGAAGCCAGGCTTGCAGGTGGAGAGTCCGGCGATACATTTGTTAAACTAGGCAAAGCTGCTTCATTCCTGGGCTGAGTTTCCCTGCATTGTGTTGATGATATGTGTGTTCTGCCCCTGCCTCGGCTATTACGGCTTGGAGAAGGGGATAAAACTCACCTACTTCTTTTCCCCCGCCTGTTGCTTCTTATAACCCCTTGCACTGACTCCGCTTGCTCAGTTATGGCTGTAATTCTATCCTCACTCACCGCTACTGTTTCTAAAAAAAAAAAAAACGTTCTGAGGGAGAGCTCTGCTGAATGCTGTGAGCCTGTGAGCGCTGTGCTGAGTCAGAGACAGCTGGCCGAGATTCACAGAGTGGCTCCATAGCTCGCTGTTCCGCTACATTACCCACAGGAGTGTCCATTTCTGAGAGAGCTAAACACCGCTGGAGCCATTTATCACCTCCTTCTGCTGCAGCCCTTTCAAGGACTCTTCTTACTAGCGACTTCATGCCCAGAGACAGCCCAAGCCAGCCAGGTTAGCGCAGGGGAGCTCAAACTTAAGCCACCTCAGGGCAAGTGTGAGCGGGTCTGTCACACAGAGGCTTATATAGCCTCTTAGTCTAAGGAGAAAACGTTTTTCCCGCTCCTTGCCTCGTGACCTCTTTTTTTTTTTTTTGAAAATTAAAACTTTATAAAATATTTTTTCTTTGGCAACCACAATCCCATGATGCGGGCGCTTTATTGCGCCCACTGTTCAGTCTCCACACATCTCTGCACGATGCCAGTGCTTGCCTCAAAGTCATGTACCAGTTTCCAACAGGTCCATATATTTGGGGCAAGCCCAACATTATTAATGCAGAGCCACAATGGTAATCTTTTTTACATATAATTAAACACTCACAAAAGAATACTTAGTTTAGCAGTCCACTTAAAACAAGATCACATTATATTGTGTTAAAAAATACAGTTGATTCCTTTCTTTGTTCATGTCTTCTCCCTGAACTGTGCACATCCTTGTATGAACTTCCTGTGCATTTGTACATTCTCTGTTTGTGCCAGTGCATTGTGTCCAACTAGGGAGTGTGTGGAAAACAATGCTGCAGATGAACTGAGTAAGGTTTGTGACCTACTGGTGTCACCATTACTGGTGTCATCAGTGGCCCTGGATGACATCAGTGAGAACAAAACATGTATGGTTGAGCAAAAGGAAACTCCAGAGTGAGGAAAGACTGCCCAGGTTAGCAAGGGAGTCTCTGATGATGCCCTTGATGACTTTGGTGATGACAAAATGCATAGGATGGAGTAAAGGGAGAAATCTGGAGTGAGGAGAGACTGCTCGGGTTAACAGGGGGGACAAGCAAAGTGAAAGACTGTGCACTGGCATCAGGCTCACAGTGTCAGTCAAGTGTGCAGTTTGCTAGTCTGTATAACTTAAAGCAGAAGTGTCCTGATTTTATGTGAGTGTATTTTTATTTACTAATACATATTTTAAAATACAGAGCACTATGGTATTTCTTTTTGTATCTTTCTGAGGTGGTTTGAAAGAATTGATCCCTAACCCTTGGCATTACCAGTGAATACCAATGGAGTGACAGCCCTAACCAGGCTTTAAAGCAAAAGGAACATAAGACCTTCTGTTTAGAGGTTATTGTGATAAGGTGAAAGATTACACTAAAGGTGTGGTGGTGGTTCTACACTTGGATAAACCATGCAAGATTTTTTCTCACATGTGGGGTCTTTTCATCACTGTGGGAGCTTGTATAGGACTTATGATTATGTACACTGTTTTTTTGTAATGGAAAATGTCATCATCGGTTTATGGGCATGAGTGGAATAGTTTATCACAAGGTCAATATACATGTGGAGATTGAAAGCACTTGTGATTTGAAGTACTGTTGATTTATATGTGTAGCATCTGACTATGATTTGTAACACAATTTAGCACTGAGTGTCATTATATAAGTATATAATAAACAGGGGACTTTAGAGGCATCATACTATGACCAATGACACATTGTAGATAAAATACAAGTTTATTGCATTATGTTAAAAAGCAGCGGAGTAGAGCACAATAACTGCATAAAGGATACAAATAAATAAAATAGTACAAATATGTTAATGAACTAGATGCTAACACATCCCACTTGTCTGTGCTGACATATTTCACAGAAAAAATGCTTTATCAAGGACACCACAGAAGCATCTGAAAGATTAAAAAACATTTTGACAGTACAAAAGACTTTCATAATTGTTTCACTTTAGAAGACATATTGTTATCATAACCCCAGTCCGATCCCAAACAGACAATATTTCAACTGATATATACACCCAGTCACTACAACCTAATATGCTGCAGTATAAATCACATAATCAACTTAACACAGCCATCAATCTCCAAAAATTCACCAACAAACCACCATTCAACCAAGAACACATATATTCAGTATATCTAACTAGCCACTTGTAACTATACAAACATATCTAGCCCATGTGAACCCCCGAGTCACAATCCCTCCTACAAAGACAGGAGGGACCCTCCCAAAGGAAAATGGTGGACTCATCTCCCGGGGGGACTCCAGGATAACCACCACTGGCTGTCCCTGACTACACTAAGCCATCGTATTCTAACCAACCTCCCCACCAAACCAAAGCCAGCCAATGTAGTGTTCCAATATGGGACCAATAAACATAGAATTACCTTGTCAGAGTAACAGATCCTCACGGGTGCAGCACATCTCAAAAGAGGGAAAACGTCACAAAGCGGCAAACTCTGCGACCCACACAACCCCCTAAGTAGTTCTGTCAGAAAGCAGCTGGGCTAGGGTTGCCACCTCATTCTTTTAAACCCAAACACATATTAAATACACAGGTTCTGAGGCTAATTTATTGCAGATAAGGAACTAAGTGAGTTTAATTACCACCTTAATCAGCAACAGAACCTGTGTAATTAATACATGTTTGGGTTTAAAGGGATGAGGTGGCAACCCTAAGCTGTGCTGAGGGCCTGCAGAAGATTGCCAAAAGGATTACATTTGCTGAAGGGTACTGTCTTAAAGACCTGGTCTGGAGAAGGATCTTTTTACCTCTCCCACTGTCAGGAATCATAAAACAGATGGAGACATAAAATGCAGTAAAAATCACACCTTTTAATAAAATGGCAAAAATGGTACAACTGGTAAAAACACAGACAGGGTTCAGTAGCCAAGTCGGGTAGTGAGAAGAAGCCAGAAAATCAGGAAGCCAGAGATCAGCATAGTCAGAGGCAGCAGACAGGATCAGGAACCAGAAGGGACGTCAGACAGGCAAGTCTTCAATAGGAACACAGTAGAGAGTCTCTAGATATGTTGACTAAGGTGAAGGCAATTGATAAAATGAACCAGGTAGTTTAAATAGCCAGAAGGGGCTGGCTGTGGGCTTGACTGACGAGCAGGAGATGATCAACAGGTGAGCCACTGTGGAATGATGAGTACTGGCAATTAACAGACATCTGAGAAATGTGAGCACAGAGAAAGAAGGGCTGAATGTCCAGCCCTGACACCCACTGAGGATCTATTTGTGGATACTGGCTGACAGATGGTTCCTGGGACATTGTGCTTAAAAGCCTTGTTGGGGGCTATTAGTTGTGCAAGTGCTAGGGAGGAACTAAGTGCCAGAAGTGACTAAATGTACTGCTGCTGTAAGGCCCTAGATATACTGGCTATTCCCTGTTATCTACAGGAAGAACTGCTATTAGAAGAATAGTTAGAAGTTTGTCCTTCCATTATTTCTATTAAAATTTTTGGAGTATGCACTGACCCTAAACCCCTTTCCTGTTAAAATTTTTCAGCAATGATTACTAAAAATATATCTCCTGGACTAAGTCTGGATTGTCGGCATGCATGGGACTGTGCTTGTGTGACTGGCAACCTCTGTGCTATTGTGGGAGAGCCTTGTATATTCTCAATGGCCCCTCCAGGGGAAAATACTAAACTAGCCAACAGAAAGAGCATATATAAAAGAGGATGAGGGAGAAATAAAGACAGACAAAGAAGAAGAGAGAGAAAATTGATTGCATGGTCATGTATATTTTAAACTTTCTTTTTTGTCTGTTTTATTTATAGTGTTCCATTAAATAGACAATGCATTTCAGATGACAATTACAGCGTTGAACAAATCATACAGGGTACCTACTATCTATCTTACTTTGTTGTCTGCCTTCATGTATTAGAATAGACAGCTATATGAAGTAAAAATGTTCAGAAGGTGAACTTATAAAACTGTGTAAAATTGTTTCAACTACAAATTTTGTATAAGAATGTGTTCTCTATGTGAATAGCTTTCTCTCTTTCATGAGTCTAAAATAATGACAGAGCCTAAACCAGGATTTGTTCATAATACGTTAAAGGTAACCTATAATCAAAAGTTAACAAAAAGAAATGTATTGTGGTTTTCTAATTATTTTCTCTATGTATACAAAAATTGCAAAAATACACCTTTAAAGAACTTTGTTTAGTCAATCAAATATAAATTATTGTATACCTTGGAATAGCTGCCAAATGAACTTGAGATGGATGCTGCCTCTCAGCTAGGTGGGGATGGATAGGGAACAGACTCTGCTCCAACTGTAATTACGAATATTTACCCCCTTCATGACCAGGCCATTTTTCAGCACTGTGATACTTTAACTGGCAATAACTCAGTCATGCAACAATGTATACCAATTCAATTTATTTCATTTTTTTCTCAAATAGAGCTTTATTTTGGTGGTATTTGATCACTGCTGGGTTTTATTTTTT
Organism: Aquarana catesbeiana; assembly: GCF_042186555.1. Taxonomy (NCBI): domain Eukaryota; kingdom Metazoa; phylum Chordata; class Amphibia; order Anura; family Ranidae; genus Aquarana; species Aquarana catesbeiana. Next base: position 332,106,920 of record NC_133328.1, on the reverse strand, counting down.
ACTATATAAATGTAAAAAGACCAAAACTTTTGAAAAGAAAAAAAAAATATTTTCTACTTCGTTATAAAACATATCCAATAAAAAAAAATCTATTTTCTTCATTATTTAGTCCAAAATGTATTCTGCTGTATGTCTTTGGTAAAAAAATAAAATCCCAATAAGTATATATTAATTGGTGTTAAAGGTATAGTGTCTACAAGCTATGGTATACATATATATATATATATATATATATATATATATATATATGAATTTTGATAAATCCTGATCTAAAGGCCTATTTCATTTCTTGAGTCTCTCAAAATGCCACGACAGTACAAATACCCCCAAATGACCCCTTTTTTGGAAAGTATTCAGTCTGAGGTATTTAGCAAGGGGGATGGCACATTTTTAGAGTTGAAATTTGTTGGTACAATTTTTTGGAAATGTTTTTACATACTGTCACTAGTGCAGTACAGCATCATCATATAAACTGGTGTGGCAGTGATCAGGAATACTGATGACCAGTGACAGTATGTTAAAAAAAGGAAGCTACAATCCACAGGACACAGCGGTCATGGGAGGGCCATGCTGCGTACCCATCAGCCGGTGATGTACATGTACGTGTTAGTACCTGGTTGTGCTGCCTGTCCGCGCACACTATAATTACTTTTGGTGGGACAGAAAGTGGTTAAACCAGGAAAACCCTCAGGCCCACTCCAAAAATTGATTTTGCAGAGGTACAACAATATAATGTCCCCCTGACCAGTCTGAGAAAGCCAGATTTGTCTCTACTTAGACATGACCTACAAAAAGTGCTGGAATGCACTTCAGCCCTAGATGGTCACAGAGGTGACATAAGAGTTATAGTCTACCCCCCCACACCACCAGATGTGAAGGTAG